>NC_041382.1:270749014-270798335 GCF_002162155.2 Triticum dicoccoides | reverse complement strand
GGGCCTCCGCGGGCCGGCGGCGGCGGCGGTCGGCTGCGCCACGTGGCGGGCGCGGAGTGGACGAGAGGCGACGGCGGACGTGTCCGGCTAGGCCCCGGACATGTCCGTCGGCGCGGATCTACTTTTTTTTAGACTAGGGTTTGGACGGGGAAGAAGATCCGAATTTGGAGGGGTGCTATTAATAGGCATAAGTGGAGCTAAGAGAGTCCAAATGAGGTGCGGATTTCGGCCACGCGTTCGTGATCGAACGCTCTAGGACATGGAGCAGAGTTTGGTGGGTTTTGGGCCAAATTGGAGGGGTGTTGGGCTGCAACACACACGAGGCCTTTTCGGTCCCTCGGTTAACCGTTGGAGTATCAAACGAAGTCCAAATGATACGAAACTTGACAGGCGGCCTACCGGTAGTAAACCAAGTCCTCTTGGCAAGTCTCGGTCCAATCCGGAAATGTTTAATCCCCACACACGAAAGAAAGCTAGAAATGGCCATCGGAGGAGAACGAAGCGCCGGAATGCAAAATGGACAACGGGGAAAATGCTCGAATGCATGAGATGAACACGTATGCAAATGCAATGCACACGATGACATGATATGAGATGCATGAAAACGAAAACAACACACGGAGACAAAGACCCGAACCCGAGAAATAAATATAACTTAACGCCGGAAACGGCAAGAGTTGGAGTACAAATTGGGAAAGTTACATCCGGGGTGTTACATGTATCGACCGCCCTATGGACCTCCCATCCGAGGTTTTATTTTTGGCAGCCCAATTTATGTATTTTTTTGAAGAAAACGCAGAGTTTGTTCTATTTTTCTATATAAGAATAGGAACGCTAGGTCCAACTTATGTTTCCCTTCTAACTATATTATATACATTTAAATTAGTTTATATGTTATTTTTATTGTCATCATATATTTAACAGATACTTACATGTGTAAGAAAACAATATCCCACATCTTATTAACTTATAAAAATAATTTCTTTACAAATAAAATCCTGGATTGTTTTGGCATGAAAATCCTAGTGATTGTGTACAAAAGCTTGGTAAGATTTAAGGACGAATGTAATAATATCACTTATCGTTTAAATATATTTATAACAAAATGCTCAGCCCCTTTTTATTTTTTGATAACATTGCTGGCCCAACCCAACAATATAATTAGAATCAGCCCAGCAAAATCGTGTATTTCGAGAAAGTGCAAATGGCCTGTAATTTTTTAGGAAATAAAATAAATGGCCCGCATGGACGCTACATTATTTGTTCACCCAGCCCAGCTAATGGCTGTAATTCAAAAAAAAGATCAAGTTGACTGTAAGTTCTACCGCGCAAAAAAAGACTGTAAATTCTGGAAAAAAAATGGGTTGAATACGTGCCACATTTTTGGTGGCTAAAATGTGGGCCAATAGGTCGAAGCCAATGCAAGTCGTTGTCAATTTAGTCAACAAATGATTCTGACATGTTAGCCGTTGGATTTACATCCAACGACCGGCATCCATCTTCAATCTCTCATCTTCTTCCTCCAGCGCCACCGGGACCACCTCCCGCCTCCTGCTGCTAGCAGCTCTGCTTCGCTATGAAGCGCTACTCCACCGTTGGCCAGGCCATCCCTCCACCCCTCCACACCTCCTATTCTTCTCCACAGACTGCCGAACCACACCGCACTAGAACCAGTTAACCCTCGTACACCTCTCTGTCTGCGACTCTACTCCCACGTCTTCCCATCTCCGGCTCATTGTTGTCCGGGGCCTCGCCGTCGTCCACCACCTTGGATGCGCTCGGCGCGGCGTGGTCAACGTGGTCAATGAACGACACCATCGGAAGTAGACTGTGCGTGGAGAGGCTGACAGCTGGGTCCACGGCCGCACATAAGGAAATGCCTCCTTATTACGTGCAAAATAATGATTCATCCACCTTACATCTGGGACCCATCGGAAGGGCCTCTGTATTTCGCGAAAATAGCGTGCCCCCTGCTGACATGTCAGACCCACCATCTATCTTCGCATGCAAGGAAGTGCCTCCTTATTACGCACAAAAAAAAGAATATTCCCCCTGCCAGCTGGAACCCAGCATTGTGGGAGGCTGACTTGTGGGCCAACCAAGTTGACGGGGACGAAGGGCTTTGTCAACTTAGTCAATATGAAAGATTCTAGCTCTTGTTACCGTACGATGTTCATCCAACGGCCGTAGTGCTTCTTCAACCTCCGGTCTTCTTGCTCCAGCCGCCCAAAGCAGCGTCGGTCGTGCCGCGTGCTCCTACCTCCCGTGAGGGGCTGTGATGCCGCAAAGGCCTCACCGCCCCCTACTACTCCCACCGCTGGCCAGGCCATCCCTCTACTCACCCACACCCCCTGTTATTCTGCGGTGATAGCAGCCTCACACCACAGTCGCACCAGTGAACCCTCATACTCCTCTTCGCATGGGCATCCACTGTTGCGTCTTCCCCGGCTTTGAGTCGTCCCCTTCCTAGTCCTCGCCATCGTCCACCGCCGTGGTGCTCTCGGTGCGGCGTGGTCAACATGGTCAAGGAACGACTTCCATCGGACGTGGACTGTATGTGGAGAGGCTGACAGCTGGGCCTACGGCGCAGCAAGGAAGTGCCTCCTTATTATGCGCAAAATAATGATTCCTCCACCTGACAGCGGGGACCCACTGGACGGGCCACCGTATTTCGTGAAAAAAACGTTTCCCCCTGACTGCTAGGACCCACCAGCTACATCTTCGCACGCAAGGAAGTGCGTCTGGGCAAAAAACAATTCGCCCCCCTGACTGCTGGGACCCACCAGCTACATCTTCGCACGCAAGGAAGTGTGTCTGGGCAAAAAAACGATTCGCCCCCCTGACTGCTGGGACCCACCAGCTCCATCTTCATAGGAAGGAAGAGCCTGGCAGTCGGGACCCACCTGGTTGAAGCGTACGTAGCGTTGTCATTCTGGTCGCGAACGTGTACGTACATATATACTGGTGGATGTAGAGGCGCGCACGTGTCGTAGTAGAGGAGCGTATGTCTCGTAGTAGAGGCGCGCACGTAGCATGTACACATAGGTACAACGGCCAGGGTGCAAGAAAGAAACTATGGCCACGTATGTGTACATACGGGCGGGGTCTCGAACGCCTACTCGCGCATACGTACGGCCAGGGCTCGTGTACATGGCTGGGTCGGAACGGAGAAACGACGTCATCGTCGTGTTCATGGGGAGGCAATGGAATGCGTCATGTTCATGGGGAGGCAACGGAATGCGTCGTGTTCATGGGGAGGCAACGGAATGTGTCGTGTTCATCGGGAGGCAACGGAACGCGTGGGAGCCAACCGGCTGGGTCGGAACGGAATGCGTGGTCATGTTCTTCGGGAGGGCTTGGACGGAACAGGCGATGGAAACGAGGCCTGGCGTACCGCAAAACGGAGGAAATGGACATCCTACATTCGGAACGGGGTCCTGTTGATCGGGAGGGGTGTGGCATATCGCAAAACGGAGGAAATGGACCTCCTACGGTCGAAACGGGGTCCTGTTGATCGGGAGGGGTGTGGCGTACCGCAAAAGAGACGAAACGGACCTCCTATGGTCGAAACGGGGGTCCTGTTGATCGGGAGGGGTGTGGCGTACCGCAAAACGGACGAAACGGACCTCCTACGCTCGAAACGGGGGTCCTGTTCATCGGGAGGGGTGTGGCGTACCGCAAAACGGGACTCCACGGGATACTGTTCATCTCCACCGTCGACCTCCTCAAGCCTCCATGGGCTACTGTCGACCTCCTCCAGCTTCCACAGGCTCCTGCTCATCCAGCATCCACCGCGCGCTACTCCACCGGCTACTGTTCAACCACCCCTCCACGGGCACCCCTCCACCGTCTACTGTTCATCCAGCCCTCCACATGACGGGGTCCTGCTCAACCACCCCTCCACGGGCACCCCTCCACCATCTACTGTTCGTCCAGCCCTCCACACCATGGGGTCATGTTCATCCAGAGGCAACGCCACCACTCACTGTTCATCCAACCCCCCCCTCCCGCGCAAAACTCACGGTTCATCCAATCGGTCGGCTTCAGTTAGCAGAAGTAGCGAAGGAATCGCTCGATCGGGTTCAGTTAACAGCCATCGATTGATCGCTCGGGTTCAGTAACGCATAGCCTGCAGTGCGATCGCTCGGGTTCAGTTAGAGCCCAACGCCTCGCTCGGGTTCAGTTAGAGCCAGGGCCTCGGACACACACGCGTACTTGTACGAGAGAAACGCGCATCGCTCGGCCCCTGACTTCCCACCGTAACCGGGAACTCCCCAAAATTTTCCTCCCCCTCGCTTCTACCACGGTTTTTTCCGTCATGGACGGCCCAAAGAATGTCATGCAGTTGTGTGTCCGGCCCGCCCAGGACGAAAAGCCCATTTTTTGTCATGATTTTTTGTCATAGAAGTAGGAGCCCACCACATCTATGATGATACCGGTTTTTGTCACAATTATCATCATAGAAGTGTCATATGTATGAAAGAAGAAAAATTCGTTCGGCCCAAAATGTCACGGATGTGTCTTTCTTTGTAGTGAAGTGTGCCGTGTTTCCAAAGTGAAGGGTGCTATGGTTGACATGTGCCATATAATGGAATTGACATCTGCAGTATACTATAGTTTCCATGTGTAGTGTGTTATAGTTTCCATGTATCAGCTATTGCAATCACCATGTGAAGTCTGAATGCAATTTCCATATGCATTATGCTATAGCTGCCATGTGCATTATACTATAGTTGCCATAAGAAGTCTAGACTGCCATATGATCTAGAGTTGCACCAAGGATCAAACAAAGCAAAAACAAATACCTCCTTCTCGTCGTGTTTGCCAGCAGCTGCATCATCCCGTGGCGCCGGCATGAAGTCGTCGTCTTCATCGTCCTCATGGTTGTGAACCATGATGTTGTAAAAAAAACATAAAAGACAAAAAGAAACTATGTTTAAACAACTGTGGGGAATTGTATGGATATATATATAAGCATGTCAACAGTTGTACAAAAATAGTGCCAATTACATTGTACATAGAGAAATGCCAATTACGTTGAAAACTATGAAAATGGTGAAAAGAATGTATTTGCCATGGAAATTATTTTGATGTACATTCTCTGGTTGATATGTTCATTTTGTCTCTCATGGCAATTAATAAATATAGAAAAATCATATGTAGTCTATATGACATGCTTAATCATCAAAGTGTATGGGCATGGTAGAAATCCCAAGTGGCAACATAAAAAGCACTAGGATGCAAGGAAAAAATGCCGGATCCTAGAGTGGAAATGTTGAAATGAGCATTGAATGAATGGCAGGTAGTGTGGCATGCCAAAATGAAAAAAAAAAAACATGGTGATTTTTTTGAAAACTACATGGCAATTTTGAAAATAGAGTATGCCAAAAGACAATTTATGAGGTTCAGATAAAGTTTCCATGTTTTATACAGTAACATTGCCAGTGTTAGGTTGTGGGGTTGCAAAAATGTTGAGAAAAGTTGATTTACTAGTGTATGCAAGTACTATGGCATGCCAGAATGAGAAAAATAACATGGTAATTTGGTTGAAAACAACATTGATAGGTTTTAATTCACATTATACCAAAATACCAATTGTGAGGTTCAAATAGTTGCCATGATTTTATATAGTAACATGGCAAAAATGTTAGTTTGGTAATGGCAAAAATATTGAGAACACATGGTCAAAAATGGAGTGCGTGTATTGGAATGTAGATAAGAATTGCCATGTTACAAATTGCAGAGCATACAAAAACATATTGCAATTGAAAACCATATACATTAGGGGAGTTGCCATGGACAGCATCGGTCCTATACAAATGACCCACAAGTGAGCAACCCTCTCTCCATCTACCTTACGAAACCACCATGAAACCCCTTGGATCTATTTTGACAGTCAACCACCATGAACATGCCCAGAAATTCCAGGAAACAATAGACAGATCTTTGTCGAATCTCAAACAAACGTTACATCTAGCTATCTGGCATTCCTAGAACGACCAAGGGTATGCGGGGGAAATCAAGGAGGATGCACTGCGGGTGGAGCTTTCCGCGCGCAACACTGCCAACACCGTGGAGAGGCTAGCTACATGTCATGGACTCCTGGTGATAGGAACCGACCTCCCAGACCCTTCCTCCACGGATTCGCCGAGGAACCTGTAGGATCAAAAGTATGTCTAGAGGGGGGTGATTAGACTACTTGACCAAATAAAAATCTAGTCTTTTCCCAATTTTAAGTCTTGGCAGATTTGAGCAACTTATCACAAGTCAAGTAATCAACCTACACATGCAATTCTAAGAGTATAGCAGCGGAATGTAAATCATTGCATATGAAGGTAAAGGGAGGAGTTTGGAGGTGAGCAAACGCAATGTAGACATGGAGATTTTTGGCGTGCTTCCGATAGGTGGTGCTATCATACATCCACATTGATGGAGACTTCAACCCGTGAAGGGTAACGGTTGCACGATTCCATGGAGGGCTCCACCCATGAAGGGTCCACAAAGAAGCAACCTTGTCTATCCCACCATGTCCATCGCCCACGAAGGACTTTCCTCACTTTGGTAGATCTTCACGAAGTAGGCTATCTCCTTGCCCTTACAAACTCCTTAGTTCAACTCCACAATCTTTCCGGAGGCTCCCAAGTGACACCTAACCAATCTAGGAGACACCACCCTCCAAAAGGTAATAGATGGTGTGTTGATGATGAACTCCTTGCTCTTGTGCTTCAAATGATAGTATCCCCAACACTCAACTCTCTCTCACAGATTTGGATATGGTGGAAATATGATTTGAGTGGAAAGCAACTTGGGGCAGGCTAGAGATCATGATTCTTGTGGTTGGAATGGAATGTCTTGGTCTCAACACATGAGTAGGTGGTTATCTCTCAGAAAATGAGTAGTGGAAGTGTAGGCACATTCTGATAGCTCTCTCCACGAATGAAGGAAGGGTGGAGGGGTATATATACCCTCCACACAAAATCTAACCGTTACACACAATTTACCAAACTCAGTGGGACTGAATAGTTAAACTCGGTCAGACCGATTTAGTTCAAAATGTGAATGTTAGGCTTTTCGGTGGGACCGACACGATTAACTCGGTGAGACCGATGTGCTAGGGTTAGGGCATAACTTGATCTCGATGAGACCGATCACACGATCACATGAACTTGGCGAGACTGATTTCAGTAATAGGCAAACAGAGAGTTGGTCAGGCAAACTCGGTGGGACCAATCGCTCATTTCGGTGAGACCGAAACGTTATGAAAAGGAAACAGAGAGTTTGCATTGTGAACTCGATGGGACCGATCGCTCATCTCAGTTAGACCGAAATGTTACAAAGGGAAACAGAGAGTTTGCAATCCCATCTCGGTGAGACCAAGATCCCTATTGGTGAGACCGAACTGATTAGGGTTTCTGGCTATGGATATGTCAAGTGAACTCGGTGGCACTGGATAGATCAAATCGGTGGGGCCGAGTTTGACTTTTTGTTTGGGACATATGTGGAAACGAGAAAGTGGTTGAGGGCTTTTGGAGCGTATCACTAAGCATTTTGAGCAAGCAAGCCATTAAGCAACACATCATCCCCTTTTAATAGTGTTGGCTTTTCCTATGGACTCAATGTGATCTTGGATCACTAAAATGAAAATGTAGAGTCTCGAGCTTGTGGCAATATGTGTCCTTAGCATTTTGAGGGGTCCACATCTCTAGTCCATGTCATGCCAATAATTTAACTTTCTGAAAAGATTATCTTGAATGGATATTACACTACTGCAGGATGCTACTAACGTGACACTAAGATTAGAGACCCTTTGAGAAACTGCGTGCGAAACAATAATCGCAAACGGTGTTGTATGAAAACCGCAAGAAATGATGCAAAACATTTGCGATGAATGATACATCAAACATGGTTCAGATTATAGTTGTGTATGCGATGAGGGGCATATGGTTGATCTGCACGAACTGTTTGCGATGAGAAAGAACAACAGAAATGGGCAGCCAGATCAAGGTGTGTGATATACGACATACAGTTCACTCTGATGAACCGTTTGCGATGAGTGAGGTGAACACAAACGATTCGGCGTAACAAGATGTGTGTGATACCCGGCAAATAGGTCGGTAATCAAAATTGTGTGCGATCATTATAGACAGCCCATACGGTCTTTTTTGTGAATTGTGTGCTCGTCAGGGCACATAGTTCAACAAACCAACATGTTGGCGATAATGTAGAAGATCTCTGTCGAATACATATTACTAACCATCTGCGATGAGATTGACAGGATAAATAGATATATATACAGTCTGCTTAATTTAGTCCTTCTTCTTCTTGTTATTCTTGTTGGATGGCCCCGCGACATCGTCTTGGCAAGGATGGTTCTTGCCGCTGATCGTTGGCTTTTCATCACCGTCGCCGTCGTCATCTTCGTTTCTGTCATCGTCCTCCTCCTCCTCATTCGACCATTCCTCCTCATCATTGTCATTGTCATCTTCTTCGTCCTCCGATGGCTCCTCATCCGTCTAGTTATCCTCTGACGACTCCGGAGGCGACGTCCCTTCCATGAACCGAATATAATGGAGCTCTGGGCTCGACGTCGGACTCATGGAAGACAGGCGGGATGATTCCGATGTTGACCTATCATCGGGCGCCAGACTGCTGGCCAAACTGTCGTCCTCGCTATAGCTCGACATGGCTGCAGAGTGTGTGCCAGTGTGTAGCGCGGCCTGCCGAGGGCGATGAACATGGTGGACACTTAAGCAGGGTATGTAGAGAAGAGGAACTGCCAATTGAAGCGGGGATTGAAGTGGGGGTTGACGTATTATCTAACGGCTGATATAATCAACTGCAATTATTTGTACCCAGTCGCTCCGAATTCCTAATGTTGCGCAGGACTCTTATTGGCTATTTGGCTTGTTTCCTTTTTCAGGACAAAAAAAGGAACGAGTTTTGGGATTATGCACCGATACCGGTACGAACGAAGTGGGACAGTTGACAAGCAATACATTGAGCTCTTCTTATTGATAAAGCCAGTAATAATCAAACTAGAAAGGAAAAGAAAAAAAGGCAAAGAAAAATATCTGCACGAATCTTTGCGTAACATCAATGGCATAGGACCTAGATGTGCATTACTTATAGCACATCTAGATGTGCTTTAGCAATACTGTCAAACAAAACCCCTAATCATCATTGCAAATAGCTCATAGAACATGGCTAATGTGACAACCACAACTACACATGCTAGTTCCTTCTTGTCTCTTGCTTTCATCTGTTGCCTGATATTGATTCTTTCTTGCTTCATCGTACTGATTATACATTCCAGATCAGCCAGTTTCTTCTTCAGCTTTACGTTATCTTCTTCGAGCTTGGTGATAACACTCCGAGCCCTTCCATTCTATTCTTCATCCAGCCTGTTAATAAGGCACAAGCCTCATATCCTTGCCAATGCTAAATAGTATTCTGGATGAGCGGTGGCATTAACTGAAGTAGAATGATGAACTTAATTAGCACTAACCTCTAAGGGGCAACTAAGAAACCGCCTACCAATGTTGAATCCCTCCATGCATACACGTCGAGCGGGAGTGTGCCCGTGCACACAACTCAGCTTTTGGTACTTCTCGGTGGCGCAAAACTCGGAGTCGAACTCGTGTTGCTGGAGTTTGGAGTCAAGCTCAGATCGCTTTCCTGGGGGGGGGTCATTCAGCAAGGATCTATACTTTGGACATGCTAAAAAAGATCGGGATAGATTGGAACCTGGCAGGACGATTCGGATCCGTAGTACACCTGCCTTCTAATGACCTTAGGTAAGTGCTCGGCGGCGACCGCCGTCGTGGCGGCGATACGAGCAGGAGCAGCCACACCGAAACCATCAGCACCACTCGTCCGCATTCCCCCAATGTCAACGCCGCGCGAGGGAATTTGGAGGCTATGTAGGGATTTGGGGGAAATGGGAAAACTGTGGAGATAAGCTAACGGTCAGGAACTACTAATGGCACTATATATATGTTGTATATGGCACACTGTTTGTACATGTCGTTTGTGTTAGGTATTACAATGTCACACACGATTTCCGCACCAAACTGTGTGAGAAGACAACGTAGGTTAGACACGGTTGTCGTTACATAACCGTATGTGGTGTACTACCATGTCCATATAATTGATTTATAGTGAGATACCGTGTAAACAGCCGCTTTGCATATAGAGATGGCGACGGCGGCCTAGGCAGCAGCTACCGGAGAAGAGGTCAATCCTCGGTCGGTGGACGGTGGCGGCATCATAGGAGGCCAATCCTCGGTCTGCGGCGGGAGATAGGAGGAGCTCAACCATTGAGGTCGGCAGCGGCGTGATTCGAGCACATCCATCACGGTCGATGGCGGGATAGTGGAGGTCGAACTTCAGGTGGCAGCCGCACTAAGCTTTGCTCCTCGACCCTCTGACTCGGCATGCCCCCTCATCGCGCTTCTCTATCTGCTGGGTGGAGGTTGCCGCGCGACTAATTAATTAAGGTATTCTTTTCATGAGTGGCTTAATTAAGGTATTCAATTCCTAAGTGTAGTGTTGTACTAGTACTCTGTGTGTAAATTGACTGGCCATTAATTTTTGTCATTGCACGTCTAGATAACAAGATGGAGTGCCCTTAGTAATTATTAAAATAAAACATTGTGATTTATGCACGCATCTCTGGGCAGCAGTTAATCCATGTATTAATGTTGTTGTTTTGTTTTTAATTACCATTCATCTGCTGTAGATGGAACGATCTCGATGGATGAAGAATCAGAAAACCGTAGATTTTATTAGTGGAGTGATAGAGTTCATGAATTTGGCTGAAAGCACAAAGAGGAGAATTGGTGATGTGGATTACATCCTGTGTCCATGTACTAATTGTGCCAATACAGAGTCACATGAAGTTGCAGATGTCCAGATGCACTTAGTGTTGGCGAACGTAGTAATTTCTAAACAATTCCTACGCACACTCAGGATCATGGTGATGCATAGCAACGAGAGGGGAGAGTGTGTCCATGTACCCTCGTAGACCGAATGCGGAAGCATTAGCACAACGCGGCTGATGTAGTCGTACGTCTTCACGGTCCGACCGATCCAAGTACCGAACGCTGGCACCTCCGAGTTCTGCACACGTTCAACTCGATGACATCCCGCGAGCTCCATTCTAGCAAAGCTTCACAGGAGAGTTTCATCAGCACGACGGTGTGGTGACGGTGATGATGATGCTATCGACGCAGGGCTTCGCCTAAGCACCGCTACGATATGATCGAGGTGGATTATGGTGGAGGGGGGCACCGCACACGGCTAAGAGATCAGTGATCAATTGTTATGTCTATGGGGTGCCCCCCTGCCCCCGTATATAAAGGATCAAGGGGAGGAGGCGGCCGGCCAGGGAGAGGTGCGCCCAAGGGGGGGCAATCCTACTCCAAGTAGGTTTGCCCCCTCTTTCCTAGTCCTAGTAGGAGAGGGGAAGGAAAGGGAGAGGAGGAGAAGGAAAGAGGGGGCCGGCCCCCCTTTCCCTAAACCAATTCGGTTTGGGCCTTGGGGGGCGCGCCCCACACTTCCCTTGCTGCCTTCTATTTCCACTAAGGCCCATGTAAGCCCATTAAGCCCCCGGGGGGATCCCGTAACCCCCGATACTCCGGTATTTATCCAGTAACCCCCGGAACCCTTCCGGTGTCCGAATATAACCTTCCAATATATCAATATTTATGTCTCGACCATTTCGAGACTCCTCGTCATATCCCCGATCTCATCCGGGACTCTGAACTACCTTCGGTATAAACTCATAATACCGATTATTACCGAACTATAAGCGTGCGGACCCTACGGGTTCAAGAACTATGTAGACATGACTAAGACACGTTTCTGGTCAATAACCAATAGCGGAGCCTGGATGCTCATATTGTCTCCCACATATTGTACGAAGATCTTTATCGGTCAAACCGCATAACAACATACGTTGTTCCCTTTGTCATCGGTATGTTACTTGCCCGAGATTCGATCGTCGGTATCTCAATACCTAGTTCAGTCTCATTACCGGCAAGTCTCTTTACTCGTTCCGTAATACATCATCCCGCAACTAACTCATTAGTTACAATGCTTGAAAGGCTTATAGTGATGCGCATTACCGAGTGGGCCCAGAGATACCTCTCCGACAATCGGAGTGACAAATCCTAATCTCGAAATACACCAACTCAACAAGTACCTTCGGAGACACCTGTAGAGCACCTTTATAATCACCCAGTTACGTTGTGATGTTTGGTAGCACACAAAGTGTTCCTCCGGTAAACGGGAGTTGCATAATCTCATAGTCATAGGAACATGTATAAGTCATGAAGAAAGCAATAGCAACATACTAAACGATCAAGTGCTAAGCTAACGGAATGGGTCAAGTCAAACACATCATTCTCCTAATGATGTGATCCCATTAATCAAATGACAACTCATGTCTATGGTTAGGAAACTTAGCCATCTTTGATTAATGAGCTAGTCAAGTAGAGGCATACTAGTGACACTATGTTTGTCTATGTATTCACACATGTATTATGTTTCCAGTTAATACAATTCTAGCATGAATAATAAACATTTATCATGAAATAAGGAAATAAATAATAACTTTATTATTGCCTCTAGGGCATATTTCCTTCAGTCTGCCACTTGCACTAGAGTCAATAATCTAGTTCACATCGCCATGTGATTTAACACCAATAGTTCACATCACCATGTGATTAACACCCATAGTTCACATCATCATGTGACCAACACCCAAAGGGTTTACTAAAGTTAATAATCTAGTTCACATTGCTATGTGATTAACACCCTAAGAGTACTAAGGTGTGATCATGGTTTGCTTGTGAGAGAGGTTTAGTCTACGGGTCTGCCACATTCAGATCCGTATGTATTTTGCAAATTTCTATGTCAACAATGCTCTGCACGGAGCTACTCTAGCTAATTGCTCCCACTTTCAAAATGTATCCATATTGAGACTTAGAGTCATCTGGATCAGTGTCAAAATTTGCATCGACGTAACCCTCTACAATGAACCTTTTGTCACCTCCATAATCGAGAAACATATCCTTATTCCACTAAGGATCATTTTGACCGTTGTCCAGTGATCTACTCCTAGATCACTATTGTACTCCCTTACTAAACACAGTGTGGGGTATACAATAGATCTGGTACACAGCATGGCATACTTTATAGAAACTACGGCTGAGGCATAGGGAATGACTTTCATTCTCTTTCTATCTTCTGCCGTGGTCGGGCTTTGAGTCTTACTCAATTTCACACCTTGTAACACAGCTAAGAACTCTTTCTTTGACTGTTCCATTTTGAACTACTTCAAAATCTTGTCAAGGTATGTACTCATTGAAAAAAACTTATCAAGTGTCTTGATCTATCTCTATAGATCTTGATGCTCATATGTAAGTAGCTTCACCGAGGTCTTTATTTGAAAAACCCCTTCCAAATACTCCTTTATGCTTTCCAGAAAATTCTACATTATTTCCAATCAACAATATATCATTCACATATATTTATCAAAAATGTTGTAGTGCTCCCACTCACTTTCTTGTAAATACAGGCTTCACCACAAGTCTTTATAAAACTATATGCTTTGATCAACTCATCAAAGCGTATATTCCAACTCTGAGATGCTTGCACCAGTCCATAAATGGATTGCTGGAGCTTGCACATTTTGTTAGCACCTTTAGAATTGACAAAACCTTCTGTTTGCATCGTATACAACTCTTCTTTAAGAAATCCATTAAGGAATGTAGTTTTGACATCCATTTGCCAGATTTCATAAAATTTGGCAATTTGCTAACATGATTCGGATAGACTTAAGCATCGCTATGAGTGAGAAAATCTCATCATAGTCAACACCTTGAACTTTGTCAAAACCTTTTTCGACAAGTCTAGCTTTGTAGATAGTAACACTACTATCAGCGTTCGTCTTCCTCTTGAAGATTCATTTATTTTCTATGGCTTGTCGATCATCGGGCAAGTCAACCAAAGTCCACACTTTGTTCTCATACATGGATCCCATCTCAGATTTCATGGCCTCAAGCCATTTCGGGGAATCTGGGCTCATCACCGCTTTCTCATAGTTCGTAGGTTCCTCATGGTCAATTAACATGACCTCCAGAACAGGATTACCATACCACTCCGGTGCGGATCTCACTCTGGTTGACCTACGAGGTTCGGTAGTAACTTGATCTGAAGTTACATGATCATCATAGTTAGCTCCCTCACTAATTGGTGTAGGAGTCACAGAAACAGATTTCTGTGATGAACTACTTTCCAATAAGGGAGCAGTTACAGTTACCTCATCAAGTTCTACTTTCCTCCCACTCACTTCTTTCGAGAGAAACTCCTTCTCTAGAAAGGATCCATTCTCAGCAACAAATATCTTGCCTTGGAATCTGTGATAGAAGGTGTACCCAACAGTTACTTTTGGGTATACTATTGTCGGTGTACAAAAAGAGGGGTACACTTTTTGTACCCCTATAACTGTGCATGGGCAGTCTGAGCCACGGGCACCACCACACAAAGCAAGGCAAGGGAGGTGAGCCTGCGTAAGACCGAAGCTCAAGAGAACTACGACGCCAAGGCCAAGACCACGAAGAGCAAAGGGGATGAAGCGGACTCCCCCGGCAAGATCCTTGCCGGGAGATAGTTCTAGCAGCCCCGGCAAGACCCTTGCCGCGGCGACTCGTCCTGCGCCTACAGAGAAAATCACCCTTGAGTCCACTGCCCCCAAAGGGCAAGGATTCGGGAGAGATCCCCATGGCGGCATGCAGATCTTCGTGAAGACATTCAAGATCAGGTACGCACTAAGGAGACGACAACCCTTGGCGGGATCCCAGCCGAGGAAGACCACAAGGCCCCCGGCAAGCGCCTTGCCTGGGATGACAGCAGGCGCCCCGGCAAGACCCTTGCCGGGGCCCCGGCAAGGCCCTTACCGAGGACACCCGCAGGGCCACCATCAGGCCCACGCCGACTAAACCTCCACCACCGTTCGCATGTAGCTGCCGACCCAACCAGCTGGGCAGGCACCTGCGTGGCGGCATGCAGATCTCCGTGAAGACCCACCACTGCGCCACCTCAGCTGCCTGCCTACCTACGTGGCATCGCAGGCGTCGCTGGCCAGGGCGCCTGTCGACACAAGAAGGAGCGGCAACGGACGAGCCATGTTTCTCCCCCGTCCCCGATAAAGCAAGGACAACTAAGCAAGACGCATTAAATGCGCCTTGTCATGTAATGCGAGGGATAACCTCGCATCACTGTACCCTTTCCACCTCATGTGTGCCACTGTGCCAACCCCTTTTTCCATAAAAGGGGGCCCGAGGCGACCAGGAGAAGGATACGACTTTTTGGAGCTCCTCACGCCCCATAGCTAGCTCAAGAACATAGATATACAATCCACCAAAGCAGGAGTAGGGTTTTACGCATCCTCACGGCCCGAACCTGGATAAACGAACCATGTGCTACCTGTTTGATCCGCTCTTCTCACGACCCCGTGCCTCGCTAACCATAGTAGGGATTCTTGTGATCCCATAGGTGTCGTTCCCATCGACATCTCTGGCGCGCCAGGTAGGGGGCGCAGTTGTGAGAATCGGCTCTAGCAATCAGCCCAGCACTCCTTCGTCTTCGTGGCTCTTGGAGAGGGAAGGAGGCCGGAAGATCGGCGCTCGAGCGACTACAAATAGAAGCTAAGTTGCACTGAACCCTTATTTGTTCTATCCTTCTTATATGAGGTTATTCCCCCCTGGAGATGTCACGCCTTTGTATGAGAAACCTGCACGCCAGGGGGCTCTCCCACGATCGGCAACGCGCTTGCCCTGTTTCGAGTCCGCTCAACAGCTCAAGCGGCTGCGTCGAGAATGGCAGAGTAGCCTTCCGCGATCAACAACGCTCTCGATTCTGACTCGAGTCAAGCTCGACAGTTCGAGCGGCCGCGTTTAGAATTGAAAGGTGGCTCGTCCGGCGGCACGCGTACCCGGCGGGCCCATGGGGATCCGTCCCCAAAATGCCGCTAGGGACTTCCGCACTGGCGAGCCTACCCAATCGACGTAGGGCGCGCATACAAAGAGGAATTGAACGGGGAAATAACGTGCATGAAATTAAGAGTACTGCAAAGTTATATTACATCACATCATTGCTGTGGTTCTAACTAAAGATGAAATTTGTCTTGGTCGTGAACCTGCAGCGGTAGTGAAGAACGGGATGCCTAATCCCGGCGCTGGCCTTCCACCCTCTTGATTTCGTCGATGCTGCTGATGACGGGCTTGATGCGCTCCTTGAGCACCGTGAGGTCAATACCATCCGGCAAGCTATCCATCGCGGCATCGAAGTCGAGGTCAGGATTCCAGTACACCATCTTGGTGAGGACCTTGGTCATGACCCCCCGGCAAAGTCGCCGGGCTTCCCCGGCCAACGTGGCCGCTCGGTTGGAGTGAAGATAAGCCAAGGCTCCAAGGACGCCCTTGAAGAACAGGGTCAGCTTGGTGTTGACGGTCCCGCTGCGCTCAGGGGCGTACCTCACGTTTGGCATCCCCATGGTGGCCAACTGCGAGGTGACCCTGCCGGCGACGTCCTCCAGACGGCTGATCCATCTATTCTCGCCCGCCACATAATCCTGGTGGGAGGCAGCTTCGTTCGCCCGCAGCTGCTTCTGCTCCTCCAGACTCCTGGTCAAGGTCTCCTCCCGAGCCCTGCTCTCCGACAACATCTTCTCGAGATCCTCCAGCTTCAGCTTGAGATCTCTGACGAAGTTTTGCGCTTCGGAGAGCTCCCCAGCCCTGCTGATGACCGCTCCTTGCGCCTCCACCAAGGCGCTGTTGAGCGTGCTCTTCTCGTTGGACAGCTTGAGGGCCTTCTCCTTCAGCTCGTCCTGCGCCACCTCCAACTCCCTTACTTTGCCGGCATGGGCCAGAGCCTGGGCATCGAGTGCCTCCTTGTGCCTCTACTCCAGCTCGCGAGTCCGCCGTGCGACAAGGGCCTTGAGCTCCTCATCCTTGCCACGGAGCGCTGCGGCAAGCTTCGCCTCACGCACGGTGAGGTCCTCTTCCTGGGAATCCAGTGCGGCTTGATGCTGGTTCCGGACGGCCTCGGCCGCGGCCGCCAAGTTCGCCGCCTTTTCCTGGGCCTTCTCGATGTCAGCCATCTTCATGGTGAGCTCGAAGTTGCACTTGGCCAATTCCTCCTGAAAGGCCCTCTGCTCCTCGCGGGTCTGGTGGAACCAGGTCTGCGTCTCAGCAACGCGCGCCTTGAAATCCACCTCCGCCTGGTCCACCGTTGCTGTCCTGGACTTAACCTTGTCCAGACGGAACGGTAGAGCGCCTGGAGTTTTCGGAAGTTGGCCCCCATAGCGCGGAAAAGCTGCTCTTCTGGAGAACCATCACCGCCAACGCCTGGCTCATTGATAACCTCGAGCCCGGTGGCGGCAAGCACCTCGCTGTCAAAGACTTCCCCTTCGGCGGGCGCCCGGGAACTTGACGCCCCTGGGAGATGGACAAAAAGATCGTCGCCCACCTTCAGATATTTGCCGGGGCCCGAGGTTGAGGAGGAGGGAGGCTGATCATCAACCACATCTTCCTCGGCAGTGGCCTTGCCGGCTTCCCCGGCAGGCCCACCATTGGCGCCCTCGGCAGAAGCCTCGCTGGTCGCCTTGGCGGCCCCCGCAGCGGTGTCCTCGGCAGCATCCTTGGTGGCCTCATCAGCGGCGACCTCGTCAGCATCCCTAGCGGCCTCCTCAGCAATGTTCCCAACAAAAGTATCCACGTCCTCCATACCTATTGAAGGAGGGCCTGGGTAGTAATGGGAGCATTGAAGCCAACAAAAAGAATAAGGGAAAAACAGAGACGGAGGACAGGCGACTCACCAGTGCCAGGCTGTGAAGCAGAAGTCCCCTCCCCGCCAGCATCCGGCGCCGTGGCAGAGTCACCAGCGCCCAAGTTCCCCTCTTCCTCCATGGGTGTGGTCTCCGTGCTTGATGCCCTTGCCGGGGACGCCCCTCGCGGCGGCGTAGTCAATGGGGGTGGTGTGTTGGGGGTAGCCCTCTGCGGCTCCTCCTGCTGTCGCTCCCCTCCTGCAAACCCGACAAGGTCAACACCATAGCATCGAACTCCTACCACATGTCGAATAAGAGGAGGGTGACAAACTTATGCTGGGGGCTGTGCCGGGGGCTGCTGTCCGGGCTGCTCAACACCACTAGTGGCGTCTTTGAAGCCCCAGCTGGGGGCTGACTGCTTGCCGAGGCCTTCGCCCTCTTCACCCTCTGGGCCAATGTCTCTGCATCCCTGCAAAAGCAAAAATGGATCAAGATGAGTGACTTAATTCAGAGGAATGGAAATGGCAGTAAGGAACGGAGTACTTACTCGTCATCCACCTCCTCCTCTTCCACCACTTTCCTTTTCCTCTTCGGGCTGAGAGGCCCGAGATCAAAGGTGACCTCCACGTCAACATCCGAGTCGACATCTGCCGGAGGAGGCGAAGACGGCGGGGTTTGTGCACGCCCAGATGAGGAAGGGGTTGTTGTCTTCTTCTTCTCAGCGGCCTTCGTCAGCCTCTTGGCTGTCGTGGCCCTCGTGTGACGCCCAGACCCCTCCAGGGTCAATTGAGGCCGCGTAGCAATGCCGGGCCGGACCGGCTCACCGGAGCCAACCCGCCACAGGATTCGCCCTCTTCCCCTGGTTGGCGTCGAGCCCGCCGCCACGTCCTCCTCCGACGATGACTCGTCGGCCGCGTCTTCGACGAGCGGAGCTCCAGTGTCGGTGCTGCTGACCTCCCCGGAGGCCGGCGCCCATCGGGTGAGCTCCTCTTCATCCGCAGCCGTTGCGGCCTTGTCCTCCACACCCCCGGTGCTGCCGGCCTCCATGGCAAGATGTGCCTCCCTCGCCCTAGTGGCGATGTAGTCCAGCTCTGCCTGGGTGGTGTCCATGAAAAGCCACCGCTCGGCGTCAGCATTGACATATACCTCAATCAGGGTGTCAAAGAATTGCTGCACATCAGCATCCTCCGGCTCCTTCTAGCTCGGGACAGGGCCGTGCGCGTTACAGTACGGCATCATAGCGATGATCTCGGACCGACGTGAATTGTTGCACAACGGGACCACCCCTGCTGGCAGCTTGAAAAACGGCCCCTTGAGGGCCTTGCTAACCTTTGCGGCAGCCCTCGCGGCCTTGCCGGTCCGTTCGACCTCGCCATCGCGACCCACATCAAGCTGGAAAAAACGCTGGCAGAAGTGGGCATGCGCCAGCACTGTGAAGTTGTGATCGAGGCCGGGGCGGAGTCGCATAATGTCAGCCGGATTCGTAAAGAGCCAAGCTGGCCTCCCCTTGTTGTGCAACGGGGCAATCCGGCGGCGAATGAAGTCCGCCCCGATCATCTCAAGGGTGAGTCCAGCCCGGGTGAGCCGAAGAATCCTAGTAGTGGCAACAGTGATCCTCCCATCGGCGGCGTCGACATCGCTCCAATCGCTGCCATGGACTGGCGGCACTCGGCGGACCTTGCAGAATTTCGGCGGGTTTTCATCCTCAATCCAGCACCACCAGCCACGCCATTCCTCCCACCTCTCCTTCACGGCACCGTCTGGGTATGCCCCCTTGGATCTTGGGATCCAGGTGATGCAACCAGAGACGGCACCTCCCGACTGGATCCGAGGGAAGAAGTAATGGCGGAAGAGCATCGTGTTGGGCTGCACCCCGGCAAAGCCTTCACAAAGATGCGCGAAGAAAGCCATGCACGCCACCACATTTGAAGTAAAATCCAAGAGGCTAAAGCCGAAGGTGTGCATAATGTCGCAGAAGAAGTCGGAGAAAGGGGGGCATAACCCGCAAGAAAGATAATCGACGAAAAAGGGATACCGATTTGGAGCGGGATCGGCGCAAGCAGCAGGAATGACGCGCGTCGCCGGGTGTCCCGAATTCTCTCCCCCTGTCGTCGCTCCCCATAGGGGCCTGAAGGAGGCCTGGAGCTCTTGAACATCAACCATCGAGGGGAAGAAAAAGGCGGACTTCGTCCGGTCCCCCGACAGCGCGCTCTCCAGCGGCTCCACAGTCCCAGCGCCCTTAGCCACCCCCTTTCCCTTGACGGGTTTGGGCGCCATGGCGACCAAGAAGTTTAAAGGGCTGAGGAAGCGGATGGCGAAGCAACGACAGTGGGCGACGGTGGAAGCTTAGGAAGGAACGAAGAGAGGAAACGGCGGCTCTGAGATTGGAAAAGGCATGAGGAAAGAGGAGAAAGTGAGCAGCGCGCCCGCGGTTATTCCTTTCTTATGGGGGAAAACACGGGTCGCCTCCTTTCACATTAACTGTGTGTGACGCATGCCCGTGGGAACGAACCCCACGCATGCTTCCCACATCACACGCACCTCCCCACGCCACGCCACGCGCGGGAGTCGTGGGAAGCGCAGCGCGCGAAGAATCTTACCGCGGTAAAAACTGCCCCGCCTGCCCGTGCACCACTTTTGGGCCTAGCCCAACAACACGTTGCGCTTATGTGTGGCCCAGGCCCGGGGGCTCTTGTCGGTGTACAAAAAGAGGGGTACACTTTTTGTACTCCTATAACTGTGCACGGGCAGTCTGAGCCACGGGCACCACCACACGAAGCAAGGCAAGGGAGGTGAGCAAGGGTAAGACCGAAGCTCAAGAGAACTACGATGCCAAGGCCAAGACCACGAAGAGCAAAGGGGACGAAGCGGACTCCCCCGGCAAGATCCTTGCCGGGAGAGAGTTCTAGCAGCCCCGGCAAGACCCTTGCCGCGGTGACTCATCCCGCGCCTACGGAGCAAATCGCCCTTGAGTCCACTTCCCCCAAAGGGCAAGGATTCGGGAGACATCCCCGTGGTGGCATGCAGATCTTCGTGAAGACATTCAAGATCAGGTACGCACTAAGGAGACGGCAACCCTTGGCGGGATCCCAGCTGAGGAAGACCACAAGGCCCCCGGCAAGCGCCTTGCCGGGGATGACAGCAGGCGCCCCGGCAAGACCCTTGCCGGGGCCCCAGCAAGGCCCTTACCGAGGACACCCGCAGGGCCACCATCAGGCCCACGCCGACTAAACCTCCATCGCCGTTCGCATGCAGCTGCCGACCCAACCAGCTAGGCAGGCACCTGCATGGCGGCATGCAGATCTCCATGAAGACCCACCACTGATCCACCTCAGCGGCCTGCCTACCTACGTGGCATCGCAGGCGTCGCTGGCCAGGGCGCGTGTCGACACAAGAAGGAGCGGCAACGGATGAGACAGGTTTCTCCCCCGTCCCCGATAAAGCAAGGACACCTAAGCAAGACGCATTAAATGCGCCTTGTCATGTAATGCGAGGGATAACCTCGCATCACTGTACCCTTTCCACCTCCTGTGTGCCACTGTGGCAACCCCTTTTTTCTATAAAAGGAGGCCCGAGGCGACCAGGAGAAGGATTTGGCTTTTTGGAGCTCCTCACGCCCCATAGCTAGCTCAAGAACACAGATATACAATCCACCAAAGCAGGAGTAGGGTTTTACGCATCCTCGCGGCCCGAACCTGGATAAACGAACCGTGTGCTACCTGTTAGATCCGCTCTTCTCACGACCCCGCCCCGCTAACCATAGTAGGGATTCTTGTTATCCCATAGGTGCCGTTCCCAGCAACACCTCTGAAGACGCACTTCTCCGACTTGGGTTTGAGCTTATCAAGATGAAACTTTTTCACATAAGCATCGCAACCCCAAACTTTAAGAAATGACAGCTTAGGTTTCTTGCTAAACCACAGTCATACGGTGTCGTCTCAACGGATTTATATGGTGCCCTTTTTAATGTGAATGCAGCTGTCTCTAATGCATAACCCCAAAACGATAGTGGTAAATTGGTAAGAGACATCATAGATTACACTATATCAAATAAAGTACGGTTATGACGTTTGGACACACCATAACGCCGTGGTGTTCCAGGTGGCATGAGTTTGTGAAACTATTCCACATTGTTTTAATTGAAGACCAAACTCGTAACTCAAATATTCGCCTCTGCAATCAAATCGTAGAAACTTTATTTTCTTGTTACGATGATTTTCCACCTCACTCTGAAATTCTTTGAACTTTTCAAATGTTTCAGACTTATGTTTCTTCAAGTAGATATACCCATATCTGCTCAAATCATCTGTGAAGGTCAGAAAATAACGATACCCGCCGCGAGCATCAACACTCATCGGACCTCATACATCAGTATGTATTATATCCAATAAGTCAGTTGCTCGCTCCATTGTTCTGGAGAACGGAGTCTTAGTCATCTTTGCCCATGAGGCATGATTCGCAAGCATCAACTGATTCATAATCAAGTGATTCCAAGAGCCCATCAACATGGATTTTCTTCATGCGCTTTACATCAATATGACCTAAACGGCAGTGCCACAAATAAGTTGCACTATCATTATTAACTTTACATCTTTTGGCTTCAATATTATGAATATGTGTATCACTATGATCGAGATTCAACAAACCATTTTCCTTGGGTGTATAACCATAGAAGGTTTTGTTCATGTAAAAAGAATAACAATTATTCTCTAACTTAAATGAATAACCGTATTGCAATAAACATGATCAAATCATATTCATGCTCAACGCAAACACCAAATAACACTTATTTAGGTTCAACACTAATCCCGAAACTATAGGGAGTATGATATGATGATCATATCATTATTGGAACTACTTCCAACACACATCGTTACTTCACCCTTAACTAGTCTCTGTTCATTCTGCAACTCCCGTTTCACGTTACTACTCTTAGCAATTGAACTAGTATCAAATACTGAGGGGTTTCTATAAACACTAGTAAAGTACACATCAACAACATGTACATACAATATACCTTTGTTCACTTTGCCATCCTTCTTATCCACCAAATACTTGGGGCAGTTCCGCTTCCAGTGACTAGTCCCTTTGTAGTGAAAGCACTTAGTCTCAGGCTTAGGTCCAGACTTGGGCTTCTTCACTTGAGAAGCAACTTGCTTGCCGTTCTTCTTGAAGTTCCCCTTCTTCCCTTTGCCCTTTTCTTGAAACTAGTGGTCTTGTTAACCATCAACACTTGATGCTTTTCTTGATTTCAACCTTCGTCGATTTCAGCATCACGAAGAGCTTGGGAATCGTTTCTGTTATCCCATGCATATTATAGTTCATCACGAAGTTCTAGCAACTTGGTGATAGTGGCTAGAGAACTCTATCAATCACTATCTTATCTGGAAGATTAACTCCCACTTGATTCAAGTGATTGTAGTACTCAGACAACCTGAGCACATGCTTACTAGTTGAGCTATTCTCCTCCATCTTGTAGGCAAAGTAATGTCAGAGGTCTCATACCTCTCGACATGGGCATGAGTATGAAATACCAATTTCAACTCTTGGAACATCTTATATGCTCCATGGAATTCAAAACATTTTTTAAGTCCCGGTTCTAAGCCGTAAAGCATGGTGCACTAAACTATCAAGTAGTCATCATACCGAGCTTTGCCAAACATTCATAACGTCTGCATATGCTCCTGCAATAAGTCCGTCACCTAGCGGTGCATCAAGGACATTATTCTTCTGTGCAGCAATGAGGATAATTCTCAGATCACGGATCTAATCCGCATCATTTCTACTAACATCTTTCAATTTATTTTTCTCTAGGAACATATCAAAAATAAACAGGGAAGCTATGTGCGAGCTATTGATCTACAACATAGATATGCAAATACTATCAGGACTAAGTTCATGATAAATTAAAGTTCAATTAATCATATTACTTAAGAACTCCCACTTAGATAGACATCCCTCTAGTCATCTAAATGATCACGTGATCCAAATCAACTAAACCATGTCCGATCATCACGTGAGATGGAGTAGTTTTCAATGGTGAACATCACTATATTGATCATATCTACTATATGATTCACGCTCGACCTTTCGGTCTCAGTGTTCCGAGGCGATATCTGCATATGCTAGGCTCGTCAAGTTTAACCCGAGTATTCTGTGTGTGTAAAACTGTCTTACACCCGTTGTAGATGAACGTTGAGCTTATCACACCCGATCATCATGTGGTGTCTCGGCACGACGAACTTTGGCAACGGTGCATACTCAGGGAGAACACTTTTACCTTGAAATTTAGTAAGGGATCATCTTATAAAGCTACCGCCGAACTAAGCAAAATAAGATGTATAAAAGATAAACATCACACGCAATCATAATATGTGTCATGATATGGCCATCATCATCTTGTGCTTTTGATCTCCATCTCCGAAGTACTGGCATGATCTCCATTGTTACCGGCATGACACTATGATCTCCATCATCTTGATCTTTTATCAACGTGTCGTCACAAGGTTGTCTTACCAGCTATTGCTTTTGCAACTATTGCTGTCGCATAGCGATAAAGTAAAGCAATTACATAGCACTTGCATCTTATGCAAATAAAGAGACAACCATAAGGCTCCTGCCAGTAGCCGATAACTTTAACAAAACATGATCATCTCATACAAAAATTTATATTTCATCACATCTTGACCATATCACATCACAACATGCCCTGCAAAAACAAGTTAGACGTCCTCTACTTTGTTGTTGAAAGTTTTACGTGGCTGCTATGGGCTGAGGAAGAACCATTCTTACCTACGCATCAAAAGCACAATGATAGTTCGTCAAGTTAGTGTTGTTTTAGCCTTCACAAGGACCGGGCGTAGCCACACTCGGTTCAACTAAAGTTGGAGAAACTGACACCCGCCAGCCACCTATGTGCAAAGCACGTCGGTAGAACTAGTATCGCGTAAGCGTACGCGTAATGTCGGTCTGGGCCGCTCCATCCAACAATACCAATGAACCAAAGTGTGAGATGCTGGTAAGCAGTATCACTTGTATCGCCCACAACTCACTTGTCTTCTACTCGTGCATATAACATCTACACATAAAACCTGGCTCGGATGCCACTGTTGGGGAACGTAGTAATTTCAAAAAAATCCTACGCACACTCAGGATCATGGTGATGCATAGCAACGAGAGGCGAGAGTGTCCACGTACCCTCGTAAACCGAATGCGGAAGCATTAGCACAACGCGGTTGATGTAGTCGTACGTCTTCATGATCTAACCGATCCAAGTACCGAACGCACGGCACCTCCGAGTTCTGCACACGTTTAACTCGATGATGTCCCTAGAGCTCCGATCCAGCAAAGCTTCACAGGAGAGTTTCGTCAGCATGACGGCGTGGTGATGGTGATGATGATGCTATCGATGTAGGGCTTTGCCTAAGCACCGCTACGATATGATCGAGGTGGATTATGGTGGAGGGGGGCACCGCACACGGTTAAGAGATCAATGATCAATTGTTATGTCTATGGGGTGCCCCCTGCCCCCGTATATAAAGGATCAAGGGGAGGAGGCGGCCGGACAGGAAGAGGCGCGCCCAAGGGGGGGGGCAATCCTACTCCAAGTGGGTTTGCCCCCTCTTTCCTAGTCCTAGTAGGAGAGGGGAAGGAAAGGGAGAGGAGGAGAAGGAAAGAGGGGGCTGGCTCCCCTTGCACTAAACCAATTCGGTTTGGGCCTTGGGGGGAGCACCCCACACTTCCCTTGCTGCCCTCTATTTCCACTAAGGCCCATGTAAGCCCATTAAGCCCCCGGGGGGGTTCCAGTAACCCCCTGTACTCCGGTATTTATCCGGTAACCCCCGGAACCCTTCTGGTGTCCGAATATAACCTTCCAATATATCAATCTTTATGTATTGACCATTTCGAGACTCCTCGTCGTATCCCCGATATCATCCGGGACTCCAAACTACCTTCGGTACATCAAATCGCATAAACTCATAATACCGATTGTCACCGAACTTTAAGCGTGCAGACACTACGAGTTCGAGAACTATGTAGACATGACCGAGACACGTTTCCGGTCAATAACCAATAGTGGAACCTTGATGCTCATATTGGCTCCCACATATTCTATGAAGATCTTTATCGGTCAAACCGCATAACAACATACGTTGTTCCCTTTGTCATCAGTATGTTACTTGCTCGAGATTCAATCGTCAGTATCTCAATACCTAGTTAAATCTCGTTACCGGCAAGTCTCTTTACTCGTTCCGTAATACATCATCCCGCAACTAACTCATTAGTTACAATGCTTGCAAGGCTTATAGTGTTGTGCATTACCGAGTGGGCTAAGAGATACCTCTCCGACAATTGGAGTGACAAATCCTAATCTCGAAATACACCAACTCAACAAGTACCTTCGGAGACACCTGTAGAGCACCTTTATAATCACCCAGTTACGTTGTAACATTTGGTAGCACACAAAGTGTTCCTCCAGTAAACGGGAGTTGCATAATCTCATAGTCATAGGAACATGTATAAGTCATGAAGAAAGCAATAGCAAGATACTAAACGATCAAGTGCTAAGCTAACGGAATGCGTCAAGTCAATCACATCATTCTCCTACTGATGTGATCCCATTAATCAAATGACAACTCATGTCTATGGTTAGGAAACTTAACCATCTTTGATTAACGAGCTAGTCAAGTAGAGGCATACTAGTGACACTATGTTTGTCTATGTGTTCACACATGTATTATGTTTCTAGTTAATACAATTCTAGCATGAATAATAAACATTTTTCGTGAAATAAGGAAATAAATAATAAATTTATTATTGCCTCTTGGGCATATTTACTTCACTTAGTCTCTAGGGGATTCATGGATTGATATACACGTTGGACCAGACACGGTGAAGAGGAGGTCATGGATGAAGATATCCAGGGCAGCGAAATGCCAAACCCCGATTAGTGTCACATGGATGTTGAATCTAACATCGGGGGAGGGGCGTCAAGCTACCAATGGAACACCGGAAAGACGAAACGCCCACTGGAAAACCAAGACCTCCACGCAGATGACGACGATCTTGATATGCCAGATTTTGCTGCTACGATTGCAGATTTCGAGGGCGCATGAAAGGATATGATTGGGTACAAGGATCTCCCAACCATTGATGTGGACTCCAAGAAAGAATTGTATCCAGGTTGCAAAAAGAAATATTCCAGGTTGTGTGCCACCCTGGCGCTTCTCAGATTTAAAGCAGCAAATGGTCTATCAAAAAAGGGATTCACAGAGATGTTAGGTCTTTTGAAAGAAATTATTCTGGAAGATAATGTGCTCCCCAGAATCACGAATGAAGGGAATAAAATTGTTTGCCCATTGGAACTTGAAGTACAGAAGATACACGCTTTTGTGAATGATTGTATATTGTACCGTGGTGAGTACAAAGATTATCGTGCATGTCCCACATGCAAGCATGCACGATACAAGCGCGGGAGAGCAAAGGACAAGTACAAATTGGACGACGAGATCAAGACAGGAATCTCGTTCAAGGTTGTTTGGTACTTGCCTTTAATTCCAAGGTTGAGGCGTTTGTTTCCAAACCCTAGAGAGGCAAAGAGGTTGCGGTGGCATCATGATGAGTGAATTGCGGATAGGTTTATGAGGCACCCGAAAGATGGGGCTCAGTGGGAATTAATCGACAACAAGTTTGAAAATTTTGCCAAGGATCCTAGAAGTATAAGGCTCGGGGAGTGTACTGACAGGATGAATCCTTTTGGCGATATGAGCACCAATCATAGCACATGGACAGTGCTTCTGTGCAGATATAACCTAGCTCCTTGGTTTTGTATGAAGAAAAAATACATTATGATGTCAATGATTATCCAAGGCCCGAAGCAACCTAGAAATGGCATCGACATTTACTTTCAGCTACTGGTAAAAGAACTGCTAACAGTGCAGATAGATGCGCCTGCTGTAAAATGTTATGATGCTCACAGAAAGGAGATTTTCGATCTACATGCGATGCTGGTGCACACCATTCAAGATATGTCGGCATTAGGCAACACATCGGGGCAGAAAACAAGGGGATATGTAGGGTGTGTCACATGCGTGGAGAGGACAGCTAGCAGAAGACTTCCCAACTTGTGCAAAATAGTGTATTTGCGTCATCGTAGGTTCTTACGGAAAAACACCCATACCGAAAGATGAAAGCTGAATTTGATGGTACGACAGAGGCAGCTGAGGGCCCAAAACCCTATGAAGGGGAGGTGATCCACAACATGGCTAAAAATATTAATATTGTAGTTGGCAAGAACCACCCTTTGACGGTGAAACTAACACCCAAGGATCACATGTTCAAGAAGAAATCGGTGTTCTGGAAATTACCTTATTGGGAGATTCTACGTGTACGTAACTGCATCGATGTCATGCACGTAGTGTAGAACGTATGTGAAAGCATCCTTGGTACTCTGCTCAAGATTAAAAGTAAAAGAAAGGATGGTGACGGTTCACGGCTCTATATGCTTGCTGATCAATCACAACGCAAGAGTGAAGCAGAAGATGATGACAAATTCATCAAAGCTCGCCAGAGTTGCAATTTCAGTACAAAAGAAGCAACACAGTTCTTCACCTATTTGTTGTCAGTTAAGACACCCTCTTCCTACTGCGTAAACATCAGAAGTCTTATGGATGTGAGCTCGGGTAAAATGAAGTTGGGACACATGAAGTCACATGATTGCCACGTAATGTTGACACAAATCCTCCCGGTGGCCATCAGGAATCTGATGGACAAAGATATAAGAAACACACTCATTGACCTCTATGATTTCTTCAACCAACTATGGCAGAAAGTTGTAAATCCTAAAGGTTTGGATCATATGCAAGATGATATTGCAAGAATATTGTCCAACCTAGAGATGGTTTTCCGACCATAATTATTTGATGTCATGGTCCATCTCACTATGCACCTTGTCGATGAGATAAAGTATTGTGGTCATGTGTTTCTTCGTAACATGTATCCCTTCGAGCGGTTCATGGGAATACTGAAGTGTTTTTGTCAGAATCGAAACCATCCAGAGGCAAGCATTCTACAAGGTTATACCGCAGAGGAGGTGGTTGAGTTTTGCACTGAATACATGAAACAAAGACCTATATGTTTGCCCCTCTCTCGCCATGAGGGAAGGCTAGAAGGTAAGTCGGTCCTTGCTGGCAGGCAAATGGTTGCACCCGGAGAATTGGCAGAGAAAGCCCATTTGACGGTACTGCTTAACAGCCCGGTTCTCATCGCTCATGCCGAAGAAGACTTGGCGGAGATACGCCAAAGCTTCTTACCAATGGCGCCTTCATCGGAAGTGGAGATGAAGGAGCACACTAAGAAGTTCGCCGAATGGCTGAAGAATTGTTTGGCACAAGGATCCATCGATGACATTGCTACATGGTTGGCACAAAAGCCATCACCTATGGTGTTGACGTACCAAGCATATGACATAAATGGATACACGTTCTACACTAAGGAACATGATAAGAAGACCTCGTATCAGAACAGGTCTATTCGAATAGACTGCATGACTGTAAATGAAGCTGATAAAAGGGTATACTGTCGAACCATCAAAGAGATTTGGGAGCTTGACTATGTGAAAGTTAAGGTGGCATTATTCAGGTGCGCATGGATCCCTCTTGGTCCGGTAAGGATTGATAAGTACAGGAAGACCTATGTTAACAGGACAACGATGGCATATCACGCAGACCCATTCATTCTTGCCAGCGATGCTACCCATATTTTCTTTGTGGAAGACCCCTTGCATAAGAACGGCCATTTAGTGATGCATGGGAAGAGAAGGGTACTGGGTGTCAACGATGTTGCCGATGAGGACGAGTACGATGAATTTGATGAGTTGCCAACCAAGGAATCATGCACACGTGCAACAGAGCAGCGTAAAATCATCAAAAACCCCAAGTTCATTCGGGGTCAACTTAATGATCCCAGTTCCCCCATGTACAAGGGAATTAAGCCATGAGACTAGTCTTTATGCCTACCATGCAACTTAATTCATTCAATTTAGAACTGTCGCGTGTACTGAATTTGTGAGTTATGCCCAGTTTTTTGTTGATGTAAGAATCGTTCATATGTTGACCTTGATATGCTGTCAGCTCAGGCAATGAATATGAACTATTTTTTGTTATTATTATTATATCATAGAGGTAGCACACTTAATCGATCTCACTACAGTATGTGTGAACAAAAATATGCAATCTGGTTTGCGAATAGCACACGGTTCGTTGATGAAAGCCGTGTGCCGACCAAACCCTGTCACCCCGCCCATGATCTGAGTCGTGCTTTCTGATTGGCCAGAACCCAAACCCCATGGATCGTACGTCTGCACCGTTGGATGCTCCCAGATCGAACGGCAATCCTCATCCCTTTCGACAGCACATGCAGTTCCGGTTGTAATTTTATTTTTATGTACAAAATGCACGTTAATCTCAAAAAATGTCTTAAATATAGCTAACGATACCTGAAATGCGCCAGAAAATCAAACCCATGGTATAATGGTGATTGCGTGCCGTGGAAATATTTATGAGGCCAAACGATGAAGTCATCGGCCATAGGAGTTTGAATTGACAAGTCTCCTTTTGGAAAACCATGATCCTTCATGTGAGATGCTTCGGTTTGGAAGGAGCGGTCATCAAAACTTGTGCCAAACTTTACCAATTTTTTTCCACGGGGTCATGAGAGCATGCCACAGGCACACATCGATTTTGATGATGTCCGAACTCCATTTGAATTTTCTGTAATTAAAATACCAACTAGGCCTACGCCAGTGGCTGCACCTCACGACCGAAATGTTTGAAACTTCTCCTTGCTTCTCGAACAAACGGATGAAAACTCACAAAGCGACGCACAAATGATCTGTACACCTTCGCTAGGCTGATAGTAAGGGTTACTATCATAGCTAGTATCATGCATGCCAACTAGGCAACTTGGATGAGCTATCATAGAATTAATTAAATGAATAAAGAGAGGGTTAAGTATCATATCATGAAACTGTATCATAATAAATGTTATGCTACTATGTGTCATGCATGACAATATAAATAAAGTACTACATATCATACTAGCTACTCTATGATACTATGCATTACAGCAAGTAAGTACACAATAGTGACATAAGACTAGCCACAATGGGTAGTAACATAGAATGTTACTAGTCTATGTTACGTCAAGCGAGGAGAAAAGACTAGTTTGCAACATTGGCTTAAATGACCATTAGTTTCTACCTTGGTACCTGTAATATGGTTTTGTGGCCTTGTATACAAAAATGGAGGAAGTACTATAGTAAGACTATACCCACAGTGGGAGTAACATAGGTAGTAACATCACACATATCCACTTTCCTCCATTTCTTCATTTATTGCTTGCCACATCATCTATTTTATATAGATATGTGTGATGTTACTACCTATGTTACTCCCACTGTGGGTAGTCTGGCTATAAGGAATAGAATAATATATATATGTGCTTATTAGTTGGAGGGAAGAGAAGAGAAGCGGGCTCTTGGTTAGTAGAGCCAGCTGCAACACAAGACCCAAGACACTTTGTAAAGATGTAAGGTGGGCCAACTATTGATAAACTAGTACGTATATAGAACTTGATATTGTACATGCCCGCTAAGAGGTTGGCTGTATATGACATGGAAACTTCTTATAGTCGACCCTTGGTTGTATTACTAACCATGCTCTTAGTGAGGTAGCTAGTATATCATAGACGGCTAGCTAGTATCAGACTAGCCATAGTGGGAGTAACTTTAGCAGTAACACCGACTCCAACTCAGCAAACTTGCTTATGTGGCAATAAGTTAATGAGGAGAGAGATAGTTTTAGTAACTTAGCTAGTTACTGTAGCATCACATGTCCCAATGCAATATGAGTCTGTAAGACTAGCCACAATGGGTAGTAACATAGAGTAGTAACATGCAGATGTTACTACTCTATGTTACTACCTCTATAGTGGGGAGTAACATATGTGTGGTAACATGCAACACTTCATTTATTAAGCTATAGACTCATCTTGCCTTGATATGTGTGATGTTACTCTTACTACTAGTAACTAGCTATGTTACCATATGCTTCTATTTCTTCATTTATTGCTTGCTACATCATCTATTATATCTAAATATGTGTGATGTTACTACCTATGTTACTCCCACTGTGGGTAGTCTAACCTAAGAAATGAAGCTTTGCATGACACTACACTTATGTTACTACCCACTATGAAGGTAGTAACATATATAGTCTAGGGATATGTGTATGTTACTAGTGTACTACTCTCCATTGTGGCTAGTCTCATACTCCCTCCTTTCCGGTTTAGGCTGGTTGTAATGGTATTATCATAAGCGGTATCATGCATGCCAACTAGACTTTCTGGATGATGTGGCACACAAGAGAGAATGTGGTATCATATCATGATACCGTGTCATATTAAATGTTGTACTACTACTTTGTGTGATGCATGAAAATTAGTAAGGAAACCTAAGATGTTAACTTATGATACTATGCATTACGGAAGTAGTATCCTAGCTACACTATCATATATATGCATGATACTACTAGTATATAAATATATGATACTTGCTCAATTCAAAAATCTCACCAACCAAGGTAGATGGTGAGTGGTGGAATACTTTTTGTAGTTTGCAAAAGCACCCAATTAATGCTTTTGTTTTCCTCAAAAATTTATGTTTTCCAATGTATTAATTGCAATACACGCATGCATATATAAAGTACATGCATTGGTCAACTTTATCTTAATACTTGCATGCAATGATTTAATGCACCGTGGAATCTGGACATGTGATGGGGAACAACCAAATTGAGCCTTATAAAATGGAAAAACTAAAATTTTGAGATAAGCCTATAAACCGGAAAGGAGGGAGTATATATGCATGATACTAGTATATGATCGGCAATACCTCTGTAATGCGCGCATGCATAGTATCATAAGTTAGTATCTTAGGTTCCTTATTAATTATCATGCATGACACAAAGTAGTACAAAATTGGAGGCGAAACAATAAACTCATGTTTTCATTCGAACAAAAATATGATGTTAGGTAATGTAAATGTTTTCAAAGATCACACGGTTCACTCATGAAAGCCGTGTGTCCACTAAACCATGGCCGATGCACCCCCCCCCACCCCTCTGCCACGCACGTGATCTGAGTCGTGCGTTCTGATTGGCCAGAACCCAAACCCCACGGATCGTAGCACCGTTGGATTCTCCTTGATCGAATGGCGATCCTCATCCCTTTCGACAACACATGTACATATTTTCAAATAGCCCCTGCCAAAAAATGTTTTCAAATAGCACATGGTTCACACACGAAAGCCGTGTGCCTACCAAACTATGGCCGATGCCCCCCCCCTCGTTGCGCACGTGATCTGAGTCGTGCGTTTTGATTAGCCAGAACCCAAACCCCACGGATCATACATCTGCACCGTTGGATGCTCCCAGATCGAACGACAATCCTCATCCCTTTCAACAGGAAATGCAGTCCGACTATGAATTGATTTATATGCCAACATGCCTGGTAAATGCCAAAAATGTCTTACATATAGCACATGAACCTGAAATGCGCCAGCAAATTAAACCCATGGTAAAATTATGATTGGTTTACGTGCGAAAAATTTAGAGGCGAAACGATGAACTCATGTCTTCATTTCAAAATTAATATGTCTTCATTTCAAACGAAATTATTCTGTTTGTGCACACGAGCGCTTAGAGGCAACCGTTTGCATAGGCCTTTCCGCGCGCGCGGCGACCAGGGATATTTTTCACCCTTTTCACCCTTTTCACCTAGGCCGTCAACACCCCCCCCCCATCGTTCGCCCGCGTTTCACTCAACTAGTCCACCCAATCTCCTTCGCCAGCTCCCCCTCCCTCAGATCCACAGCAGAACCCTCTCCGGCGCCGTTGTGCTCACCCCGGCCGTGTGCCTGCTCTTCGGCGTCAAGCCTACCTCCACTGCCATTCCCAAAACGTGGCGGTCCGCGCCTCGTCGTCTTTGTTTGCTCGCCAGCCACCCTTGAGCATATCGATGCAGTAAGCCTTGCCTCTCATGTGGTCTGGTCGGGTTTGCATTAAGAAGCCTATTAGTTACTGCTCTCCATCACGGTGAGGCATATCTCCTCGCAATCCCTCTTCCAATTTCGTTCTGTATGTCCCCAAATTGGCTATAAAATAACAGAGAGCGTATATATGTTCATTATCTACCTTCCTTACTACATATAAGTTGTATTTGTTCCAATAAGTTACTACCTATTTACAGATCGCGGGCGCCCGAGTCACACAAACTTAACAAATTAGTCGTACATTTTCTAAATTATTGCATGGCATGTTTAGAAAGCTTGATACCAAGTTGTTAGTTTTATGCTTATCCTTCTTTCCTGAGTTTTGCATGTGTTCTCTATAGATGTCGAGTAGCAGCGACAGCACTCATTCAGGCCATGTATCTTCATCTGCTTCGGACAACCCCAGGTCTTCAGCAGATTATGAGGGATCAAGTAGTCTTGAACGGGATAGAGCTGCAGCAATTACCCTTCCGGTCAGGACACGGAGGAACGCTCCAAGGAAACCCACACACCAGCCTAAAGGTGTATATGAAGTTACCGAGATTGATTTAAAGTTCTGGGCTCCAACTAAACCAGATAAAGCACGCATGAGGTTCAGGAGTATGTGTGGATTTTTGGCAGGGCAAGGCTCAACATTAATCTGCTGGGGTTTCGGAAGGCTGACACAGAAACATGGTGAAGGATAGTCCAGGAGATCATGGATCACTTCAACGTTCCAGAGCAGTGGAGAATGCAGGTGGAACACGCTGCACTGAAGAAGGCTAGGGATGCTTGGAGAAATTGGAAGCACGTGTTGTACAAGAAGTATTTGTGTGAAGGCAAGGACCCAATCTCCGCATACCCCCAAATTACAAAGGCAGACTGGGCAGAATTCAAAAGGGTCAAGGCAACTCCAGAGTTTGCTAAGAAGAGTTTCAAGCAATCAGAACTTCAGAGAATAACATACACCCCCACTATATGGGTGTGGCAGGATACTACGGCATGAAACTGATATGGGAACAGGAGGACAAAGAAGCAGTAGCGGCAGGTGGGGATCCTGCCTTTAGTGAAATCAGGGGCAAACGTGCCAGAGACTACTTGCGGGGATGTGCAAAGAGGCGTGATGACGGAACTTATTACTTTGAAAACGCACATGACGCCAAACTGTATGAAGTGATGGTAGAGGCATCCAAGATCCCTGGAAGGTTCTACAGGAACCCAGGGCCATGTGACATTATGTCCATTGCTCTGGAGACAAAAGAGCCCCTGGCTGTGGAAGGGGTATATGTGTTAATGTCCCGCACAAGAGGGATTTCACACTCAGCAAAGAAGAGAGGCTCAGCATGAAAAAAGCGAGGAGTGAAATGAAGCAGAATGCATTGTTTGAAGAGTTGAAGAAGGAGATTTATCTGACTATTCAAAAGGATGTTGAGGAGTCAATGATGATGCAGAAGACTCTAACACTGATAGATAGCCAGCAGATGGGAGGGGAGGCGGGCATGGATGATGCTGCTTATTGCGCGACAACACTGCATAAGAGTAGATGTGCATCAGCTGACCCCAGTGACACTGAGACTGCAGCTGCTCATGATGATGCTATATCTGATCTATCTGGAATGAAAGACAGACTGAAGGGCGTGCTTACACATTATGAAGCTACATTAAAATGTGCAACAGCCTGGGTTTGCCCACCCTTCTTGGAAGATGGCCTCTTCTTGGACAATGTGCCATTGAAGCCGGGCTGTGTGAAGTGCTACATGACTAAAGTAAAGCATGGATTCAATGAATTTGCCCTGAAGAATGTCCTAGGAGACTTCAATGAGCACACGACATTGGGAGAAACACTGTTACATCACATCTAATGGCCACGAAAGGAAATAGAGTTCATCAATGAGATTCCTGAAGCCCCGCCAAGAGCAACCACTGTCGCCCCTCAACCGGTGACGCTCTCCTTGCCACAGCAGCTCTCGTGGGTTGATGCATCAACCTGTGATTAGCCGGCCTGACTTTGTGGCGTACAGGCCATGTCATCTTCCGCCCCAAAGCAGCCAGTGGCAAGGCCTACAACTGCTGATGATGCACCACCGGTTCAGATGTCGGCCGCTGAAGCAGCGGGGGGAGACCCAGCTGCGGCACATGCTTAGCAGACCAACCTGGTGGAACTAACTGCTAAGCAGTCTGATGCTTCGGAACCGCCTGCTAAGCAGTCTGTAGGTCCAAAACCGACTGATCATCAGTCTGTCGGTCCACAGGCGCATGATCAGCATACCAATGCGTCAGCACTTCCTGCTCAGCAAACCAACGCCTTGGCACGGCCTCCTCAGCACACTGACAAGTTGGCACCACCTGCGCAGAAACCCGACATAGCTCCAACGCATGGTCAGCAGTCCGATGCCTCTGCTCCTATAGGCTAGCAGTCCATCACAGCAGCACCGCCAGCTCAGTGGTCTGGCATAGATAAACCGTCTGCTAAGAAGTCCGTCCAAGCTTCACCATCTGCTCGGCAGTCTACCTTGCAGGCAACCAGACGTTCTGCCAGAAATGCTTCAAGTACCAAGAAGGAAGTGGCCAAAAAGGCTACAACCACGACCACGAGGAAGGGTAGCGGGAGAGTGAAGAGGAAAGAGAACGATTGCCTCTTACTTAAAGCACTCATCGCCCAGAGCCAAATTAACAGTAGCTTGTTCGAATCGGGGAGTAATATTATTTCTGATCCCATGGATGATGAATAAGTAGAATTGTTGCTTGCTAAAAGGAAAGCAGACGTACTTGAAGCACGCAATTACATCCATGGCCATCCATTTCTTGTTGGCAAATACTTTGATGAGTGCAACTCTAGTTGCCACGAGTTACATGAATATTGCATGGATCAAATGTTAGCAGGTTATCATGCTTTGCTAGTCCACTACAATAGAGATCATTTCCGACACGATGATGGTTCCATCAATGTGAGTTTTGAGGACTTACATCTCTTCTTCAACTTCAACGTGCTCGATGCCACTCTTGTTAGATGCCTGATTTTGTAAGTACTTAACAAACTCTGATCATCTTCTCCATACAAGTTGTAAATGATAAACAGCTAACTGCATTTTATTCCTCTCAGGGGATTAAACGCGCGGAGAATAATAGGGGAGAGTGTGTATTTCATAGATCCTACATTAGCAAATGGCACAAGATTAGATGGTAAGGACCGATGGGACTGGGTCGTTAACACGGTCCTCTGTATCTTTGAAAACATGTCCCATGCACACTCATTTCTCTGGCCATATCATGAACGGTAAGTCAAGTAAACAACCACGCATACACTGATTGTCTTTCAGATTTCGACATGATTCGTAAGTTCATGTCTTTCTTAATATGTAGCAATCACTGGATATTGGTATTCATAGTTCCAAACAAGAACACAGTTTACTACATCGATTCTCTCAGAGAGTCAACAAACACTCAGGATCTGACGCATGTTCAGCAATTCCTCGATAGGTATTGAATTCTATGATGTTGAAATCAATTTGCATTCATATATGGTTCAATAATTGATGTTGTTAAAATTCATCATCATTTGCAGTGTGCTCGCATTATGGAAAACTAAACCAGGGAACCTGTTCAAGACGGAACAACCCGTGCAGCACAAGATCGTTTCTCCGGTAACACACTGAAATCCTTTATTTTCGGAAAATTTATCCAACAGTCTGCAAATACCTTTCCTTACGCTAGTCAAATGTTCAAGCTTCTAAATAAACCTCTTTCTATTTTGTCCAAAGCAAAAAATAATACATCTAACACGGGTTAGGCTGTTCCTAACAGGACAAATACATGACTAATTTTGTAAAAAAAATATCAGTGTCCTCAGCAAGAAGCAGGGACCAACCTTTGTGGATACTATGTTTGCAGACACATGATCTCCATCTGCAAATCTGCTGATAGTTGTGACGATCCTCGCAAATTAGTACCAGTAAGTTTATCTTAATTAATATCTTCTACTCCACTCATATGGCACATTCTGATCTTAAAAATACTGCAGCTCATCTTAAAACCGAGGACCCCTGAAACGCTCCCAACTGGTGAATTGCTGATGGTTCGGAGATTTGTAAGTGACTTCTTCCTGGATCACTACATCAATCCCACTAGTGATAATGAAGATTTCAGCATGCCTTCTCCTAAAACAATGAGTAAGAGTTAGCCGCTAAACATATAACGCATGGATCCATTGTTTTCCATCTGACAAGGTCTTCGTATTTTGTACACTATGATTAATTATGTAATGCATATATGTGTGGACAAATCATTGGAATTTAGCTACCATGTGTTCAATTGCAATTCTTGCTAAATCTAATGAATGTTCTTCCTGTGGACACTATTTGTTCAACTGAGTATTGTGGCGAATTTGCTTTTTGCGTGCCGATTCAAAATTGGATATTTTGGTTTATTTGTTCAGTTGAATATTGTGGCAAATTTGCTTTTTGTGTGCCGATCAAAATGGGATATTTTTGTTTTAACCTGGCAATTGCTCCACACACGGTTCAACTAAATGAGGTGTGTGATCCACATTGGAAAGCATACGTCAATCGTAGCGGAACTGTCGGTGATACACAGCAGATCACAAATGATTTGCAGCGCTACTACGTGTGCGTAGGTTCTCCGGAACCGTTTGTGATATCGCGTTATCGCACACGAGAACTGGGAGTAAACTGTGCCCAATGCAAAATAAAATCCCAGTCGTAATTTTTTTCAGGAAACGTGTGAGATCCCAAACGAAAAGCACACGTCACTCTTGTGGCAACCATCGGTGATACCTAACAAATCACAAACGGCCCGTAGCACTTGAATGTGTGCGAAGGGGCTCCTGAACCATTTGTGATAGAACATTATCGCAGATGGTAATTATTGGGAAACGTGTGCGATGTAGTCTAGCATGGCAGACGGGTTACGCAGAAAACTCGTGTGCGATGGGGCACAAATCGCACACAGTTCATATGTTGGCCCGTGTGCCTTACATATTGTTTCCCAAACGGTTCGTTATGACAGACCGTATGGTTTCACTGCATCATTAGAAATGCTTAATCACCGATACCACACGTGTGAAAGAATTTAGTGTGTGCTGCATCACACACGATTACATTTTGGAAGGCCTCTGGATCACTGCTCCATGTCACCGACGGTTTCTGGGTCATGTGGTAAGGATCCCCCTATCGCCCACACTCACTTGGTGACGGTTCCAAATGTCGTCGCGTAAAGGGGTTAAAAACCGTTTGTTTAGGACGGACGCGCACCAGTGTTAGTTCAATGAGCTATATGTTGTTAAGAATTACCAAAACCACCCAGGGATTAGTTGCACTTCCAGTCTCCTCCTTTTTGGTAATTAATGACAACATATAGATCAAAGCTTCGACAAATGATAATAAGAATGAAATACATCGTCGCTTTGATAAGTATGTGATAAGCAAGAGTTCCCCCTAAATTTGTGCATTATTTAAAATTTGCTTTTGAATGCATATGCACAATCGATTCGGATCATGGGTTACTCTTCCATGTCACATACATCTTGGTGGAGCGCTCAAAATAACAGAGTATGAAATATGCACGCATCACTAAGGCAAAGTGAATGATCATACATGAGATATAAAATATCATCATGCAAGCACACACATTAAAGGTGATATGATCAAACACATGACCATACAAGTATCTCACACACACACACAACCATAGAGTATCATCCAAGCAAGCAAACAAATAAGTAGAAAAAAGATAGCAGAAGGAAGCAAAGCCCTCTCTCTCTCTCGAAGCCTATGATCTATACACTTTCTCCCCCTTTGGCAACAAGTTACCAAAAAGCTTGAAAATTCATAGTGCTATGCGGATCTCTAAGCTTGATCTTCGGGAGCTTCATAGTGCGAAGGTGGCGTGGAGAGGAGTCCTGCAACAAATGCATCTGTAGAGGTTCTAGGAGCTGGTGGAGTTGCAACTAGAGGGGCAATTGAAGTTGTGGCTGCAGGAGCTGAAGTTATAGCTCTAGTATCTGGCACTGGTACTGCTACAGACCTCTGCCTCCTGGGCACCCTTTGATATGCATCAGTGGTGGTCTTGTCACTCCTGCCCTAAAGTTCTTCTTGGATCTTCTCCATAGAAGTCTGAATTTCTGTCACCTTGACATCCAAGTCATGAAGTTTTGTCTCAAAAATTCTCTCAAGACTCTCTTGATTTCGAGTCAGGTTGGCGAAACCTTTCTCAGTCCTCAAATTAGCCTGAATGAGATAGCTAAGTTGATCTTGTTTTAACTTGAGAAAGACTTGGGAAGCCTCTTCAACACTTGGCATCTTGGATGCCTTCTCTGCTTTTGCTTTTGCTCTCTTCTCCTGAGCCTCTACTGAAGTAGGATCTGTAGCATCCATGACAATTGTGTTTTCCTCAAAATCAGGCCTCAAGGGAAGGTGTTCTTTGTCCAAGAGATACATGTCTTTGCCCATCTTAGAGTTGATGAGCATCTGAATGTGTGGACCATACCCACATGATCTCTTCTGATCAGCAGTAGTCCTCTTGATTGTCTCTACAATCAGTGTCATCACTTTGAACTTTTCTTGCACATCAAACATATGTAGGAAATTGATGGAATGCCCTCTTATCATCATGTCATCTCCAGACTTGGGAAACAATGTGTGCCTGGGGATAGTATTGATTGTGGGCAGTCCTGACAGAATATAATAGACAGAGCCAAACTTGTGATGTTCAAAAGCTGCATCTGGAATCTCTTTGTACATATGTGCCATGGATTTGTGTCCTTTCCTTGGTTTGGCATACACATCAGTATCATCATCATGCTCTCCAGGGGAATTGATAAGCTTGTCCCACTCAGCAACAGTCGACTGGTACCTTGTACCTTCAGACATCCAAACGATTCTTCCATCTGGGTAGAAGTGAGTTGTTGAATAAAACTTCAAGATAAGCTCATCATTCCACTTGGTCAATTTCTGACCCACAAAAGCATCAACTCCATTCATTCTGAAGCTCTCATGAACTCCAGTGAAGTGGTCTTCATTGTTGTCAATGTACTTCCAATCCACCCACTTCATGTCACTGACTATGGGCTTCTTATCCAGGAGCACGGTCTCATAGAAGTCCTGTTGTTCCTTAGTGTGGAACTTGTAATCTACAACAGTTCTTCTTCTTGAGGCATAAGGATCTAACTGTCTCCACAATCTGAGACCTGCATCCTTCCTTATCTTCATGTTTTTAGCCACCGGATGTGTATCATCATGATCTGGGATCTTGGGCTTTAACTTTCTGAGCACTTGGGCTTCTTCTTCTTCTAATTCAGGCACTGGGGCCTTGTTCTTCTCATCAGCTGGTATATTCCTGGTGGATCTCTTGGGTGCAGACTTGGTGGCTTGAGTAGTAGCTTTGAGGACGGTCTTGGGCTTTGATGGAGCAGCCCCAGACTTGATGGCATCCCCCATCAGCTTCTGAGTCTTTGATGCTCGTGCAGCATCCTCTTCTTCATCTTTTTTATTTGATTGGATCATCATTGAGGGCTTTTCAATAACTCTTGCCACAGTCTTTTTGGCCCTTTCTTTCCTTTTCTTGCCCTCACCAGCAGCCTCTTCTACAGTTTCTTCGGAGGCTTCAAGAGTTGAGGCTCTGGCCTTTGACATGGGCACTCTCTTGGTAGGAGCCTTCTTGTGCAAACCAGGTTTGGTTGAAGCTGTTGTGCCCAATTCTTTCTTAACAACTTTCTTCTTTGAGCTGGCCTCCTCTTCAGCAGCAAAATAATCTTCATCCTCGGAGTCTGAGTTTCTCTTTCTCCTTGTCCTGGTAGCTACTTTTGGCAAGTTTCTTCGGGTGCTTCTGCTTCCATCATCATAGCTGTCAGAGGGACTAGTGCCTCACTCAAGTTGACTTGCTCCTCAGACTTGTTCTGGCTATCACTCTGATCAAACATTGCTGACACTGCAAACTGAAAGCTGGCCTTGTGAATATATATAGTTGAGATAGAGTGGATGAGCATCACAAAGTGCAGAGATTTTGCAAAACAATTGAGTCAAAATTTAGTTTGAGTTTTCCACAGAAAGCATTTCAAAGCTACCGATTTGTTAAACTCGGTGCCACCGAAGCAATATTGGAGTCTGAACTAGTGGAATCGGTCAGACCGACACACAGTTCGGTGAATCCGAGATTGCTAGGGTTTCACTAAGAGTTGAACTCGGTCACACCGACTCGTAAGTTTTGATCAGACCGAAAGTTACAAGTGCAATGGCCTAAGCCAAATCGGTGAGACCGATTTCTACAACTCGGTCGGTCCGAGATGAGTTCGGCGGAAACCTAACACTAAATTTTTGAATCAAAACTAATCTAAAGGAAGTTTTAGCTGCATAGAGTGATCTCATATGTGGTAAGAATCATGGCAATGACCTAAGTGCATGAATCAAAGGTAAAGATTGCACATAGGGGTCGAGTTCATACCCTAACTCGGCGGTGACCTCGCTACAGCGGCAACGGCGATGAAGATTCCCATTGACAGCGACGAAGACCAGTGGTGGGACGTCGCTAGTGATGAGAATACGATCCGGAGACCTGATTCGGCAGAGCAGGACACGCACGGGCGAAAGGTTTCGGAGGAATTTCGAAAATTTGACCCATGAGTATATATATCCTGACCCTGTCGGTGTGACCGAGTGGGACGACTCGGTGGCACCGAGATGTAGAATCGCAAGCGATTGTTGCAACTCAGTGTGACCGAACTATTCAAATCGGTTGCACCGAGATTGAAAACCTAGATTAACTCAATGAACTCGGTATGACTGAAAGGAGTGAATCGGTCAGACCGAAATACACAGAGAGTGTTGGGGATATGACTATTGGATATGATCCGCCCAGGAGGGGCCGGGTTATATCAATGGCGGTTCATAAGCCAAGCCCATGAAGATGTTGAAGATGGCGGTTCATGTAGTAGGTTTGTTGAAGGACCCAAAGCCCAAAGGCGGCTTAAGGCCCATAAGTGTAAACCGCCATGTATACGTGACTTGTATTATAAGGCATGTAAGATAAGTCACCGGGCCGGACACGTTTGTATGAGCTGGCCGGGACTCTGTAAGCCGCGGGGCGTCAACCCGTGTATATAAGGGGACGACCCGGCAGCGGCTTAGGGCAAGAAACAACAGATCGAAAGCCAGGCTAAGCGTATTCGCTCCCTGGTAATCGAAACACTAGTAATACCACCTCAAACTGGATTAGGCTTTTACCTTCACCGCAAGAGGCCGAACCAGTATAAACTCCTCGTGTCCTTTGTCCCGTTATAACCCCTTTAAGCTAACTATGTCGCAATGGCTCCACAACTAAGTCCTTCCACTAGGACATCTGCCGTGACAATTCCACGACAGTTGGCGCCCACCGTGGGGCCTGCGCATCGTGGTTTTGAGTTCTTGAAGGGCAGCTTTGAAGGGATCAAGGGATACGCTATGGGCCGGATAACCAAGAGTCGTCGCGGCAACCTCTACATCGACGATGTAGGGGCCCCCGAGGCCGGCTCAATTGAGTATGGGTACCAGGTCCCCTTCGGCGGAATTCACGTCTTCATCGACAAGATCGGTGAACCGGGCCCTGAGCCGGACATCTGCACTGACATCATCGAGACGGCTCAGCATGCACGACCCGCCCGGGTTCAACCCACTGTGAAGCGTGCCTTTGTTGGATTTATCCAAGGGGTTGAATTGGAGGGCTCTGTGTCTGGCGGTGAGACGGCCATCTACTATGATGGTGAATCGTCCACGGGCGAGACCGGCTCAATATATCAACTACAAGACGGACGTCTTGGGCGTTGTTCCGATGGTGACAGTATTCCGGACCCCTATGAGCCGCCGAACAGGGTGGCGATTTTCATGGCTGGCACCCAGCCTGTTCTTGGTTCAACAGTCGCCGCGGCTATGACTTCCAGCGCAGCGGCGGTAACGGCAGCGGGTGCTGGCGGATCAGCACGCCCATCGGCTCAAGTTTTAACAGATTTGTTGGAGGCTCTGGCAACTCTGATGGAGGTGGAGGTAACCCCGAACAACCAGGAACAACATAAGGGGATGTGGCTAAGCTGCGCGATGAGATAGCGCAAGCCATGGTAGAGCTGGCGGCGGAGAACGCTAGGATGATTGCAGAGCGGGCCGTTTTGAACGCTCAAGCATAGCGAATTCAAGCGGATTCATACCGGCTCACGGTGGATCAGAACGCTTCAAATGAAATCTTGAGGAGAAAGCACCGGAGTCGTCTGCCCTTGGTTTATGAGTCGAGGAACCTCTTCAACACATCGGGAGCAGGGACCAATAACCCGCCGGTGATAAACTAGGTGGCTGAAGCGCCAGGGGGTGGAGCGTTGGTTCAGTCGCGCGTAACAGGCTCTCTGCATGTGAATAATAACCCACCTCAGCACGTGGTGACGTCGCCGGGTCATTATTCCACCCCTTTGGACAATATGATTGTTGCGGCTACGCGATTGGCGGCTTTGCCAGTCGAGGGCGAGACTCCAACGGTGGTTGAAACCCGAAGGGCTAGGGAGCTTCTTCAGACAGCGCTAGTACAGCAGCAGGCTTATTCTTATAGTCGTGACCGGATTCATTCGACCCCTCGTCCAAGCCGGAGCTACAGTAGGCACATTGACTCGCCAGTAGTTTCGAGTACTGAGCAGCGCCGTAACCAGCCTCGTGGGCATGACCCGGCACGCAATGGTGCCGAGGCACGAAATTTGGTGGACCAGGGCAGAGCACGCCGGGAGGCCAAGCTAGCGTCTCATCAGCACGCGCCAGTTTACCCGACAAATTTAGTGGAGGCAGGTGTGACTTCTAGAGCTTGGGGTGTGCCGTGTTTAACGGCGACTCTGCGAAATGAGCGTTTGCCCAAGGATTTCAAGGGCCCTTGTAAGGTGCCTAATTACACAGTGGATCAGCCCCCAGAGGCTTGGGTGGAGGGTTATGAGATGGCTATGGAGATGCCGGATGTTAGCGAAGCTGCATATGCTAAGTATTTCACAATGATGCTGGAAGGGATGGCTCGCACTTGGTTGAAAGGGCTGCCCGCCAACTCCATTGGGTCGTGGGCAGAGCTGAAGGCCCGTTTTATCCAAAATTTCAAAGATACGTACAAGCAGCCTATGTCGATAGTGGATTTAGTTTCTTGTGTTCAAGCTGAGGGCGAGTCAACAACTAGCTGGGTGCACCGGGTCTCGACCATCATACATTCTTCAGATAATATCAACGTCGGCTCAGCAGTTTTAATGTTGGAGAAGAATTGTCGTTTCCTTCCACTCAAGCAAAATCTTGGGCGCCTTAAACATCATTGCAGTGACATGGGTGAGCTCATGACGGCTCTTGTCAAGTATGACGACTCTGATAGTACCAAGGACCCCGACTTCCGAGGATGAACAATCGGGAAAGGGAAATAAGAGTAGTGGTATGAGAGGACAGCAGCACAACCCGGCCAATCAGGGCGGTAACGGTAAGCGCAAAGCTGATGATTTTGTGGCTAACACCGGTGCACAGAATTATAACCAGCGTCATAAGGGGGACCGGCTCAAAGTACAAAATTTGACCTTGAAGCGATAATGAATCATCCATGTCTGAAGCACGGGATAGAGGAGAAACCGTCTACCCATCTGTGGAAGGATTACAGCATTATGAGACACTTCAGGGAGTCTTTCCAACACAACCGTGGTCCGAATGGCGGTTCAGGGTCCGGCTCTCATGGTCCAGGTCATGGAGGCGGCGGCTCAAATTCCAGGTTTCACGGCCAAGGCAATCAAGGCGGTTACAACCAGCAGAATAATCAGGGGAATCAACAGCAGCAGCAGCACTCTGGTTATCAGAGCAACCTGAAGCAATTGAATAGTGGACAGTACCACGTCTTCACCACTAGATTGTGTAAGCGGGATCAAAAGCTTCATAAGAGGGTAGTGAATGCTATCGAGCCAGCAGTGCCGTGTTACTTGCGGTGGTCGGAGCAGCCTATTGTGTGGAGTCGTGAGGATCACCCGCCCCGGGTTGACACTCCGGGTCACCAGGCTCTAGTGGTCGTGCCTCAGGTTGGGGGCTATAAATTTACTAAGGTGCTCATGGATGGAGGCAGCAACATTAATGTACTTTACTATGAAACCTTCCATCGCATGGGATTGACCGACAAAAATCTTAAGCCGTCAAAGACCATTTTTCCTGGTGTGGTGTTGGGCAAGTCGGCATATCCAGTGGGTAAGATATCTTTGGAGGTTGCTTTTGGAGATGAGTGATATGTCCATTTTGCATCATGCTTTTATATCGATATTTATCGCATTATGGACTGTTATTTCACTTTATATCGCAATACTTATGGCTATTCTCTCTTATTTTACAAGGGTTACATAAAGAGGGAGAATGCCGGCAGCTGGAATTCTGGGCTAGAAAAGGAGCAAATATTAGAGACCTATTCTACGCAACTCCAAATGTCCTGAAACTCCATGGAACGTCTTAAAATAAATAAAGAAAAATCCTTGCCAAAGATGAAGGCCAGGGGCCCACACCCTGCTCACGAGGGTGGGCCCCCCTAGGGCGCGCCCCCTACCTCGTGGGTCCCCTGGTGGCTCTCCGACGTCCATCTTCTCCTATATGAGGTCTTTCAATGAGAAAAAAATAAGAAGGAACTTTTCGGGATGAGACTCCGCCGCCACGAGGCGGAACCTTGGCGGATCCAATCTAGAGCTCCGGCAGAGCTGTTCTGTCAGGGAAACTTCCCTCCGGGAGGGGGAAATCATCACCATCGTCATCACCAAAGCTCCTCTCATCGGGAGAGGGCAATCTCCATCAACATCTTCACCAGCACCATCTCATCTCCAAACCCTAGTTCATCTCTTGTATCCAATTCTTGACTCAAAGTCCGGGATTGGTGCTAGTAGGTTGCTAGTAGTGTTGATTACTCCTTGTAGTTGATGCTAGTTGGTTTAATTGGTGGAAGATCATATGTTCAGATCCTATATGCATATTATTACCCCTCTGATTATGAACATGAATATGCTTTGTGAGTAATTACGTTCGTTCCTGAGGACAAGGGAGAAGTCTTGCTATGAGTAGTCATGTGAATTTGGTATTCTTTGATATTTTGATAAGATGTATGTTGTCTAGCCTCTAGTGGTGTTATGTGAACGTCGACTACATAACACTTCACTATTATTTGGGCCTAGAGGAAGGCATTGGGAAGTAATAAGTAGATGATGGGTTGCTAGTGTGATAGAAGCTTAAACCCTAGTTTATGCGTTGCTTCGTAAGGGGCTGATTTGGATCCATATGTTTCATGCTATGGTTAGGTTTACCTTAATACTTTTGTTGTAGTTGAGGATGCTTGCAATAGAGGTTAATCATAAGTGGGATTCTTGTTCAAGTAAGAACAGCACCCAAGCACCGGTCCACCCACATATCAAATTATCAAAGTATCGAATGTGAATCATATGAACGTGATGAAAACTAGCTTGATGATATTCCCATGTGTCCTCGGGAGCGCTTTTCCTATTATAAGATTTCGTTCCGGCTTGTCCTTTGCTACAAAAGGATTGGGCCACCTTGCTGCACTTTATTTACTTTTGTTACTTGTTGCTCGTTACAATTTATCCTATCACAAAACTATCTGTTACCACTTATTTCAGTACTTGCAGAGAATACCTTGCTGAAAACCGCTTATCATTTCCTTCTGTTCCTCATTGGGTTCGACACTCTTACTTATCGAAACGACTATGATAGATCCCCTATACTTGTAGGTCATCAAGACTCTTTTCTGGTGCCGTTGCCGGGGAGTGTAGCGCCTTTGGTAGGTGGAATTTGGTAAGGAAAAATTTATATAGTGTGCTGAAATTTGCTGTCACTTGTTACTATGGAAAGTAATTCTCTGAGGGGCTTGTTCGGGGTATCTTCACCCCGACCAGTAGAGCAAAGAGTTGCTCCTCAACCTATTGAACCTATTGAAAATGAAATTCCTTATGAGTATCCTTCGGGTATGATAGAAAAACTGCTAGCTAATCCTTTTACAGGAGATGGAACAAAGCATCCTGATGAGCACTTAATATATGTGGATGAAGTTTGTGGATTATTTAAGCTTGCAGGTATACCCGATGATGTTGCTAAGAAGAAGGTCTTCCCTTTATCTTTGAAGGGAGACACATTGATATGGTATAGGCTATGTGATGATATGAGATCATGGGACTATAAAAGATTGAAGTTGGAATTTCATCGAAAATATTACCCTATGCATCTTGTTCATCGTGATCGCAATTATATATATATAATTTCTGGCCTCGCGAAGGATAAAGCATCGCTAAAGCTTGGGGGAGGCTTAAATCAATGTTATATTCATGCCCCAATCATGAGCTCCCGAGATAAATAATTATGCAAAGTTTTTATGCTCGGCTTTCTGATAACAATCGCACCATGCTCGATACTTCTTGTGTTGGCTCTTTTATGATGAAGACTATTGAATTCAGATGGAATTTATTGGATAGAATTACACGAAACTCTGAAGATTGGGACCTCGACGAAGGTAAGGAGTCAGGTATGACACCTAAGTTTGATTGTGTTAAATCTTTTATGGACACCGATACTTTCCGTAAGTTTAGCACTAAATATGGACTTGACTCTGAGATAGTAGCTTCTTTTTGTGAATCTTTTGCTACTTATGTGTAACGCCCCGAGACCGATGTGCCAGGTGTTGTCCAGTTTTTCGCTGTTGTTGCGTTGTCATTGCTTGCGTGTCATGCATTGCATATCATGTCATCATGCGCATTCATTTGCATACATGTTCGTCCCATGCATCCGAGCATTTTCCCGTTTGTCCGTTTTGCATTCCGACGCTTCGTTCTCCTCCGGTGGTCATCTCTACCTTTCTTTCGTGTGTGGGGATTAAACATTTCCGGATTGGACCGAGACTTGCCAAGCGGCCTTGGTTTACTACCGGTAGACCGCTTGTCAAGTTTCGTACCATTTGGACTTCGTTTGATGCTCCAACGGTTAACCGAGGGACCGAAAAGGCCTCGTGTGTGTTGCAGCCCAACACCCCTCCAATTTGGCCCAAAACCCACCAAAACCTCCTCCATCATCCCGGTCGTTCGACCATGATCGCGTGGTCGAAAACCGCACCTCACTTGGACTCTCCTAGCTCCCTCTACCTATATATATGTGATCCCCTCCGAAATATTCGCGGTACAAACCCTAGCTTCTTCCCCTCACGCCGCTGGACGAAAACCCCCACCGCGCCGGACAATGTCCGCCGCCGCCGCCACCTCACCCGGACCAATCCGGAGCTGCCACGTGGCACGCCACCGCCCCACCGCCGCCGCGGCCCGGAGAGCCCGGATCGGGCCCTCCCGGCCCGCAGCCTCGCCCGCTCCGCTCCACCCGCGCGCCGCCATCTCCCTC
>NC_041382.1:270697870-270748653 GCF_002162155.2 Triticum dicoccoides | reverse complement strand
GGCAGCCGCGCTCGCCGGCAGACGCCGCCCATCGCCGCGGAGCGCCGCCCCGGTGCCCGGATCCACCCATCCCCGTCGGGATCTGGCCCCTCCCCTCTCCCTCCGGCGACCTTCCTTCGGTGTCCACTCCGGCCGGCCATCCTCGGGCTCCATGTGCTACAGTACCCGGCGAGATCCGATCTGGGTCCAGATCCACTGGGTTGACTTTCTACCCCCTAACCCTAATTATTTTGCCCATGTTCATCATGTCGTAACTTTGCATCCGTAGCTCCGATTCATACATATAGCATATCAAAATGTTCGCCTCTGAGAGGACATCATTTCATCTCATTGCATCATTTTCATTTGAGTTCATCTTGATGCCCGAAATGCTATTGGAAGGATGCTATTTGAGATATATGTCAGATCTGCTGCTCCAATTAGATATTTGTCATTTTTGCCATGATTATTGTGTGCATGATATGACCAGGAGCTCTACATATGTTTTGTTATATGCTTTGCCATCTTTCCAGAGATGCAATCCATGTATTTTTGTGATGAGTGTGGTGACTAGCACAAGCTTGCAAAGTGGTGCATTCGTTAATGCTGTTTTCAGGGACCTAGCATTTCCACTAAGTCCTTGATCTGTTTATTTCAATATGCCATATGTTCATGTTGTTTCCTAGTGATACGTGCCTCTTTTGAGGATGATCAGTAAGGATGATTTGTTAATATTGTGGTGCTCTATCCATCAATGTCTTTGTTTGCAAATATGGAGCCCCCTAGCTTGAGTCAATCGAGCTCTACTTTTGTCATTTCGTGAATCTGGGCAGATTGTCTACTTGTTAGCGATTTTGCCGAGGATGTTGTAGTTGATCCGTGCATGCTATGTTATTGTTCTTGCCATGTCTAGCTTGTATAACATGTATTCTTGATGGGTGTATGCTTAGATTGTCATGACTTGCTCTGTAGTGAGTGCATCGAGCTCGTAAACATGCCTACTTGATATCTGTTTTTGCATGCTCCAGTTTTCACTAAGTCTGTGATTTGTTTATGCTTTTGCCATGTTCACATGCTTGCAATTGTATTTTCTGATCCCTTTTGGCTCAAGGTCACTAAGGGACTTTTGTTAAGCTCTTTGAGTAGCTCCATGCCATGCTTTACTTTGACATGTTAAGTTCCTATAGCTTATAGTTTTCGTGCTTCAAAGTGTGCTACCTGATCTGAAATTCCAGGCATGTGTTAATTTCACTGTCTGAAACCTGTTATCGTTTGCATTTTTGCCATGCTTGTTTGAACCTGTTAATGAGTGAATTGGCCGTAGCTCAGTGTTCCTCTTTTGTTAAGCATCATGAACGGATCCCTGCCATGTATTTGGTTGCCATGTTTGAGTGCTGTAGCATGTTCATCTTGTTGCATTTAGATGGTCACTTGCTGTATATCGCAGACCGGTGCCATATTTGTTTTGCTCGCCATTTCCAAACCGTGACTCCGATTCCGGCGTTCTTTATATCATTTTCAAGCGATTTCATCTCACCTTTCCAGTGGCACACTTGGATTTCCAAGTTGAGGCAAGGTTCATTCATTCCTTTGCAAATCATGCATACGCATCGCATACCGCATCCCGCATATCATACCATGTTCATGTGTTGGTTGTTTACTTTGTTGTGTGCTTCTTTTCCGGTGTTGCTTCTTTGGGTTGGTTCCGGTAACGTCGCGTTTGTGAGGACCCGTTCGTCTACGTCCATTTGTCTTCTTCATGGACTCGTTCTTCTTCCTTGCGGGATTTTAGGCAAGATGATCATACCCTCGAAATCACTTCTATCTTCGCTTTGCTAGATGCCCGCTCTTTTGCTATGCCTATGCTACGATGCCTACCACTTGCTTATCATGCCTCCTATATTGTTGAACCAAGCCTCTAACCCACCTTCTCCTAGCAAACCGTTGATTGGCTAAGTTACCGCTTTGCTCAGCCCCTCTTATAGCGTTGTTAGTTGCAGGTGAAGATTGAAGTTTGTTCCTTGTTGGAACATGGAGATGTTGTTCCTTGTTGGAACATGTTTACTTGTTGGAATATCACAATATATCTTATTTAATTAATGCATCTATATACTTGGTAAAGGGTGGAAGGCTCGGCCTTATGCCTGGTGTTTTGTTCCACTCTTGACGCCCTAGTTTCCGTCATATCGGTGTTATGTTCCCGGATTTTGCATTCCTTACGCGGTTGGGTGATAATGGGAACCCCTTGACAGTTCACCTTGAATAAAACTCCTCCAGCATGGCCCAACATTGGTTTTACCATTCGCCACCTAGCCTTTTTCTTTCCCTTGGGTATGCCTGCCCAAGGGTCATCTTTATTAAACCCCCGGGCCAGTGCTCCTCTGAGTGTTGGTCCAAACTGAGCGATGTTTGGAGCTACCAGGGGCAACTCTGGGCTGGCCCACCCGACGTCTGGCTCATCCGGTGTGCCCCGAGAACGAGATATGTGCAGCTCCTATCGGGATTTGTCGGCACATCTGGGTGGCTTTGCTGGTCTTGTTTTACCATTGTCGAAATGTCTTGTGACCGGGATTCCGAGCCTGATCGGGTCTTCCCGCTAGAAGGAATATCCTTCGTTGACCGTGAGAGCTTGTGATGGGCTAAGTTGGGACACCTCTGCAGGGATTTGAACTTTCGAAAGTCGTGCCCGTGGTTATGGGCAGATGGGAATTTGTTAACGTCCGGTTGTAGAAAACCTGAAGTTGACCTTAATTAAAATACATCAACCGCGTGTGTTACCATGATGGTCTCTTCTCGGCGGGGTCCGGGAAGTGAACATGGTGTTGGAGTAATGCTTGACGTAGGTTGTTCTAGGATCACTTCTTGATCATAGTTTTATTGGCCGTGCCTTGCCTTCTCTTCTCGCTCTCATTTGCGTATGTTAGCCACCATTTATGCTAGTCGCTTGCTGCAGCTCCACCTCATACATGTTACCCTTCCTATAAGCTTAAATAGTCTTAATCGCAAGGGTGTGAGATTGCTGAGTCCCCGTGACTCATAGATACTTCCAAAACCAGCTTGCAGGTGCCGATGAGTCCGTGCAGATGACTCAACCAAGATCAGGAGGAGCTCGATGAAGATCTTGTCCTTTGTGTTGTTTCGTTCTAGTTGATCAGTAGTGGAGCCCAGTTGGGGTCGATCGGGGACCTTGTTGCATTTGGGGTTCTTCTTTTATTTTGGTTCTGTAGTCGGACCTTGATTGTATTTGGATGATGTAATGCTTTATTCATGTATTGTGTGAAGTGGCGATTGTAAGCCAACTATGTATCTCTTTCCCTTATGTATTACATGGGTTGTGTGAAGATTACCTCACTTGCGACATTGCTTTCAATGCGGTTATGCCTCTAAGTCGTGCTTCGACACGTGGGAGATATAGCCGCATCAAGGGCGTTACAAGTTGGTATCAGAGCCTTCCCCGACCTTAGGAGCCCCATTGCTTGATCGTTATTAGCGGCCGAGTTGAGTCTAGAAAAATGATTTGAGTCATTTAGGAAATATATATCGGAGAGTTTAGGAATTCTTTTTACTCCCCAGTCCCTTCATCGCTCTGGTGAGACATCCTGACGTAGAGTTTTGACTCTTCTCTCCTCAAATTTCACTAAATTTTTTTTAGGATCACGCGGGTATCTTGGAATCGTTCCGATGGTTTTGTAACGAGAACATTGTTCTTGGTGCCTCATGTTCCCGGGAGTTGAGCTCCGAGGTGTTGTCGTCACAATTTTATCGTTGCAGTTCTGGAATACCCGAGTTTAGTTCGCCGACATCGAAATCTATTTTATGCAGTTGTCGGTGAGATAACCTCGACGCCACCCAGTACTGGGGCGGGAGTTCGGGAGTATTGCCATAACTTGTATAACGGATGCTTTTCGAAGGTTGAGGTAGATGATTTCCGAAGGTTTCTTGGTTATGTGTTGAAGGATGGATACAGCTGGATGTAGGATTTGCTAGTTTTGGGTGAGATATTATGCTTCCCCTGTATCCCCAACACCTGATTGCATAACCGGAAAATTTCGGGAGTTTATAAGTGGGAATTCAAATAGCTCTTAGGATATCTTTCCGACAGATGTATGATATGAAATTGGGGTTCGACGTCTAGTGGTCCGCCTATTCACGGTCGGTTTTATAGTGGTCTCGTTGTGTCTTAAAGAGTCCTTGGCTATGCCGACTCGGGGACACTTCGTATGTCATGTGCACTGCCTTGTACATGATGGTGCTGTACGATCGAGCCCGTGTAGGCCCCACCACGAAAACTTTGGACGAAATCTCTATCATATGTTTGTTCTGGCTTATTCCGCAAGCCAATCCTTTGTTTTGTTTTGAGTTGTGGTATTCGAGTTGCTTCGAAGTCAAATGTTGATTCCATACCTTTTCCAAGCGGTGTTCTCATATTTCTATGTGAATACCAACCCTTCTCGATCATCGAGTTTGTCATGTCAATCCTTTTCACCGGTGTGTTTCTCTTCAAGTGGATCCGAACATTTCAACATCCGCAAGATCCAATCTCAGCTTTCCCAACGGTGTTCGTTCATCCATCCCAAGTTGCCTTTGTTTTTCCCGCCCTCCCTCCCTTGTTTTCTTTAGGGACTCAGATTTCTTATTCAAGTATCCTTTATTGATGGGAAGTCTCTCCATTCTTTTTCCGTCAATTTTCTTATCCGGTGATGCTCATGAAGATACTAACGGGGCCTCAAGTTCATCATTCTTCATTCTTTTCTTCTCCGATGGTTTCAATTCAAGCTTTGTCGATCATAAACTCTCCTCGGTTCAAATGTTTTCTCATGCCGGTGCACCTCTTAATCATCCGCTTCTCGCTATTCAATTGTTTCGGAGTGCTGAAGATTTCTTGAGGTTGTTATCTCATTCAAGCCTTTTAATTCAACCGGTGCATTCTCTCTTTTAAATTGTTCTACGGTGTATCTTTTGAGTGGGCCCTAACCCACAGGTCTTTTCCCAGGATCTTACCTGACTCTCCTAAATTTTTCCAGAGTTATTCTCAAATTCTTTTCTAAAGTTTGACGTAATAATGGATTATCATCAATCTAATGTATTTCTCCAATATCTTTCAAATTCTTTTCATCGTCGGTTCAACCTTTCTAATATTCATTCTCCCGGAGTATCTCAACAATTCATGGTGGTGTTTCTCGTCGTCATTCTTGGAATTTTGAAGACCGAAGAAGAGTTTCTCTTTAATCTTGCTCCATTATCTTCAAGATTCATGGTGCTAGCCTTATGCCGTACTCTCATAATTGTTTTCGATCGTGATAATTCTTTTCACCCATCCGGAGCAATTCAAGAGTCTTTTCAGTTTGATTCTTCGGAGCCCATCATCTCATAATTATGCATTCTAGCTTTCAGCTCTCGTTCTCCAAATCATACCGGTGCATCATTCAAGTATTCTCTTATCAGCTCGTGATCTCTTCGTTCTCAGGTATCTAAATTCTCTCAAGCATCTTCGTTCATTTGCTAAATTCTTCCCGGTGTCTTCCTTATCTTTTCTCCACTCATTTTCATTTCTTACGGTGGTTCTTCCACATTTCTCTTCCTTATCAATTTATTCGTTGTCAATCCTACCGGTGGTTCATAGAAGACCTTCCCAAGTTTGCTCCATATCTATCTTAATCCTTTCTACGAGAATAAGTAGTATGTCAAATCCGCTGCTTGTCATCAATTTAATTGGTGAAGGATAAGCATAATGTAATTCTTATTCTTGATTCACCTATATGGTTAATTCCTTATTCCGGAGGTTTATCAAAATTCTTGATCTCAATTGTTCATCTTATCTTTGTCCCGGAGTTCCTACCTCTCGCAATTATATCACCACGGAGATTCATCTAAATCATTACAAGAATTCACCCTGTGTTTTCAACTTCTTTTTCCTTTTGTTTGATCATCCTTTTATTACCGGAGTTCCCCATGGTAGTTCATCAATGATTTAATTCCTTCTCGAAGTGTTCATCAAGATTCTTTTCAGATGAGTTCAAGCTTTCTTCATATTGTAATCCGGAGTGCAATTCTTTCTACCATATTATCGGAGGTGGTATTATGTCATTCTTGATAATTTGAGTTCATGTTTCATGATTCACATGTTGTCATCAATGACATATTTTAAATCCATCAATCTCGTCATTGGAGTTATCTTGGGCTATATTTCACCTTAAGCCTTCCCTAGGGATAGTTGCTAATTATGGTGCTCATATATGATCCAAGTTCTTCATTTATCCTTTCCGGTGCGATATACTTTCTCGTCAATTTGTTCATATCAATCCAATTCTTTTTCCGTGAGTGGCAGGTTGTCACCTCATAATTCGAGATGTATTCCATAAGACCATATCAAGCTTATTCTTTTCGTTGTTGGTTTTCCAACAACTCCGTTCTAGCTTTTGTTGTAAGCGTGCTACCTCGAGATCTTGTTTCCCTTCGTTCATCCCATTCCATTCTTACTTTTGTTCCGGAGGCTTTATGATGTTGCTCTCTTCAACCCATCATCTTGGTTGTCAAGATCATGTTCAGTTCCTTCCATTTTCAGTCGGAGTGCTGCCCAAATTATACCATTCTTTCCCTCTCTATCTTGTTTTTTTAACCGGAGTGTCGTGCCTTTTTCCTCAAGTTCTTTTCATCTTATCAAGCCTTGTATCTCTTTTCAACTGAAGTGCTACCCGAATCGGTTCTTTCTTAATCCTCTTTATTAACGGAGTGCTTTCAACTTTGTTCTTCTCTGTTGCTTTATTTCTTTCATTTTGCTCAACCTTTTCAAGGTTCTTTGGTCTCACTTGTTTGTCAAAGAAGCAACCTTAGTTTTACCTCTTCTCTTTCTCTTCCGTTGTCCCTCTGGTGCCATTCTAGATCTCGGGACGAGATCCTCTCGTAGTGGTGGAGTGTTGTGATGCCCCGAGACCGATGTGCCAGGTGTCGTCCAGTTTTTCGCTGTTGTTGCGTTGTCATTGCTTGCGTGTCATGCATTGCATATCATGTCATCATGCGCATTTCATTTGCATAAATGTTCGTCCCATGCATCCGAGCATTTTCCCCGTTGTCCGTTTTGCATTCCGGCGCTTCATTCTCCTCCGGTGGTCATCTCTACCTTTCTTTCGTGTGTGAGGATTAAATATTTCCGGATTGGACCGAGACTTGCCAAGCGGCCTTGGTTTACTACCGGTAGACCGCCTGTCAAGTTTCGTACCATTTGGACTTTGTTTGATGCTCCAACAGTTAACCGAGGGACCGAAAAGGCCTCGTGTGTGTTGCAGCCCAACACCCCTCCAATTGGGCCCAAAACCCACCAAAACCTCCTCCATCATATCGGTCGTTCGATCACGATCGCGTGGCTGAAAACCGCACCTCATTTGGACTCTCCTAGCTCCCTCTACCTATATATATGTGATCCCCTCCGAAATATTCGCGGTACAAACCCTAGCTTCTTCCCCTCGCGCCGCCGGACGAAAACACCCACGCGCCAGACAATGTCCTCCGCCGCCGCCACCTCACCCGGACCAATCCGGAGCTTCCACGTGGCACGCCGCCGCCCCACCGCCGCCGCGGCCCGGAGAGCCCAGATCGGGCCCTCCCGGCCCGCAGCCTCGCCCACTCCGCTCCACCCGCGCGTCGCCATCTCCCTCCTACGTCGCAAGAGAGCCGCCGCCCACCGCGCCCACCGGCCGCCGCGCCGCCCAGCTCCGGCGACTTCTCCGGCGCCCTCCACTGCCAACTCCGGCAGCCGCGCTCGCCGGCAGACGCCGCCCATCGCCGCGGAGTGCCGCCCCGGCGCCCGGATCCACCCATCCCCGTCGGGATCCGGCCCCTCCCCTCTCCCTCCGGCGACCTTCCTCCGGCGTCCACTCCGGCCGGCCATCCTCGGGCTCCGTGCGCTACAGTACCCTGCGAGATCGAATCTGGATCCAGATCCACTGGGTTGACTTTCTACCCCCTAACCTAATTATTTGGCCATGTTCATCATGTTGTAACTTTGCATCCGTAGCTCCGATTCATGCATATAGCATATCAAAATGTTCGCCTCAGAGAGCACATCATTTCATCTCATTGCATCATTTTCATTTGAGTTCATCTTGATGCCCGAAATGCTGTTGGAAGGATGCTATTTGAGATATATGTCAGATCTGCTGCTCCAATTAGATATTTGTCATTTTTGCCATGATTATTGTGTGCATGATATGCCCAGGAGCTCTACATATGTTTTGTTATATGCTTTGCCATCTTTCCAGAGATGCAATCCATGTATTTTTGTGATGAGTGTGGTGACTAGCACAAGCTTGCAAAGTGGTGCATTCGTTAATGTTGTTTTCAGGGGCTTAGCATTTCCACTAAGTCCTTGATCTGTTTATTTCAATATGTCATATGTTCATGTTGTTTCCTAGTGATCTGTGCCTCTTTTGAGGATGATCAGTAAGGATGATTTGTTAATATTGTGGTGCTCTATCCATCCATGTCTTTGTTTGCAATTATGGAGCCCCTAGCTTGAGTCAATCGAGCTCTACTTTTGTCATTTCGTGAATCTGGGCAGATTGTCTACTTGTTAGCGATTTTGCCGAGGATGTTGTAGTTGATCCGTGCATGCTATATTATTGTTCTTGCCATTTCTAGCTTGTATAACATGTATTCTTGATGGGTGTATGCTTAGATTGTCATGACTTGCTCTGTAGTGAGTGCATCGAGCTCATAAACATGCCTACTTGATATCTGTTTTTGCATGCTCCAGTTTTCACTAAGTCTGTGATCTGTTTATGCTTTTGCCATGTTCACATGCTTGCAATTGAATTTTCTGATCCATTTTGGCTCAAGGTCACTAAGGGACTTTTGTTAAGCTCTTTGAGTAGCTCCATGCCGTGCTTTACTTTGCCATATTAAGTTCATGTAGCTTATAATTTTCATGCTTCAAAGTGTGCTACCTGATCTGAAATTCCAGGCTTGTGTTAATTTCACTAAGTCTGAAACCTGTTATCGTTTGCATTTTTGCCATGCTTGTTTGAACCTGTTAATGAGTGAATTGGCCGTAGCTCAGTGTTCCTCTTTTGTTAAGCATCATGAATGGATCCCTGCCATGTATTTGGTTGCCATGTTTGAGTGCTGTAGCATGTTCATCTTGTTGCATTTAGATGGTCACTTGCTGTATATCGCAGACCGGTGCCATATTTGTTTTGCTCGCCATTTCCAAACCGTGACTCCGATTCCGGCGTTCTTTATATCGTTTTCAAGCGATTTCATCTCACCTTTCCAGTGGCACACTTGGATTTCCATGTTGAGGCCAGGTTCATTCATTCCTTTGCAAATCATGCATACGCATCACATACCGCATCCCGCATATCATACCATGTTCATGTGTTTGTTGTTTACTTTGTTGTGTGCTTCTTTTCTGGTGTTGCTTCTTCGGGTTGGTTCCGGTAACGTCGCGTTTGTGAGGACCCATTCGTCTATGTCCGTTTGTCTTCTTCATGGACTCGTTCTTCTTCCTTGCGGGATTTCAGGCAAGATGATCATACCCTCGAAATCACTTCTATCTTCGCTTTGCTAGATGCCCGCTCTTTTGCTATGCCTATGCTACGATGCCTACCACTTGCTTATCATGCCTCCTATATTGTTGAACCAAGCCTCTAACCCACCTTGTCCTAGCAAACCGTTGATTGGCTAAGTTACCGCTTTGCTCAGCCCCTCTTATAGAGTTGTTAGTTGCAGGTGAAGATTGAAGTTTGTTCCTTATTGAAACATGGAGATGTTGTTCCTTGTTGGAACATGTTTACTTGTTGGGATATCATAATATATCTTATTTAATTAATGCATCTATATACTTGGTAAAGGGTGGAAGGCGCGGCCTTATGCCTGGTGTTTTGTTCCACTCTTGCCGCCCTAGTTTCCGTCATATCGGTGTTATGTTCCCGGATTTTGTGTTCCTTACGCGGTTGGGTGATAATGGGAACCCCTTGACAGTTCGCCTTGAATAAAACTCCTCCAGCATGGCCCAACATTGGTTTTACCATTCGCCACCTAGCCTTTTTCTTTCCCTTGGGTAGGCCTGCCCAAGGGTCATCTTTATTAAACCACCGGGCCAGTGCTCCTCTGAGTGCTGGTCCAAACTGAGTGATGTCCGGAGCTACCAGGGGCAACTCTGGGCTGGCCCACCCGACGTCTGGCTCATCCGGTGTGCCCCGAGAACGAGATATGTGCAGCTCCTATCAGGATTTGTCGACACATCTGGGTGGCTTTGTTGGCCTTGTTTTACCATTGTCGAAATGTCTTGTAACCAGGATTCCGAGCCTGATCAGGTCTTCCAGCTAGAAGGAATATCCTTCGTTGACCGTGAGAGCTTGTGATGGGCTAAGTTGGGACACCCCTGCAGGGATTTGAACTTTCGAAAGCCGTGCCCGCGGTTATGGGCAGATGGGAATTTGTTAACGTCCGGTTGTAGAAAACCTGAAGTTGACCTTAATTAAAATACATCAACCGCGTGTGTTACCATGATGGTCTCTTCTCGGCGGGGTCCGGGAAGTGAACACGGTGTTGGAGTAATGCTTGACGTAGGTTGTTCTAGGATCACTTCTTGATCATAGTTTTATCGGTCGTGCCTTGCCTTCTCTTCTCGCTCTCATTTGCGTATGTTAGCCACCATTTATGCTAGTCGCTTGCTGCAGCTCCACCTCATACATGTTACCCTTCCTATAAGCTTAAATAGTCTTGATCGCGAGGGTGTGAGATTGTTGAGTCCCCGTGACTCACAGATACTTCCAAAACCAGCTTGCAGGTGCCGATGAGTCCGTGCAGATGACTCAACCAAGCTCAGGAGGAGCTCGATGAAGATCTTGTCCTTTGTGTTGTTTCGTTCTAGTTGATCAGTAGTGGAGCCCAGTTGGGGTCGATCGGGGACCTTGTCGCATTTGGGGTTCTTTTTTATTTTGGTTCCGTAGTCGGACCTTGATTGTATTTGGATGATGTAATGCTTTATTCATGTATTGTGTGAAGTGGCGATTGTAAGCCAACTATGTATCTCTTTCCCTTATGTATTACATGGGTTGTGTGAAGATTACCTCACTTGCTACATTGCTTTCAATGTGGTTATGCCTCTAAGCCGTGCTTCGACACGTGGGAGATATAGCCGCATCGAGGGCGTTACATTATGTTGATCTCCCTAAGGATAAGTGGTTTAAATATCATCCTCCCATAGAAGTAAAAGTAGCTGCACCTATTAAAGTTGAAGAAAAGACTGTCACTTATAATGATCCTATTGTTCCTACTTCTTATATTGAGAAACCACCTTTCCCTGTTAGAATAAAGGATCATGCTAAAGCTTCAACTGTTGTTCGTAAAAGCAATATTAGAACTTATACACCTCCTGAGCAAGTTAAAGTACAACCTAATATTGCTATTGTTAAAGATCTCTTGTCTGATAATATTGATGGGCATGTTATTCAGTTCGAAGGTGAAACTGCTAGAATTGCTAAACCTTGTGATAAAGATAAACATAGACCTGTGGTAGGCGTGTCTGTTATTTCTGTTAAAATAGGATATCATTGTTATCATGGCTTATGTGATATGGGTGCTAGTGCAAGTGTAATAAAAGCTTTAAATATGTATGATTGATTGGTGTGGGAGAAATAAGCTTTATACGATCTTGTGATGTGGAAGTAATAAAAGCGACGGACTGCATAATAAAGGTTCATATCACAAGGGGCAATATAAAGTGACGTTCTTTCGCATTGAGATTTTATACATCCAACCATAAAAGTGCATGGCAACCTCTGCTTCCCTCTGCAAAGGGATATCCTTTATTATTATCTTCTACCTTATGCAAGAGTCACAGTGATCTTCACCTTTTCTTTTTCATTTTATCCTTTGGCAAGCTCAACATGTTGGAAAGAACATGATATATATATATATATATATATATATATATATATATATATATATATAATTGGATGTAGGGGAGCATGAACCATTATTGTTGACATTACCCTTGAGGTAAAAGGTTGTGGGGCAAAACTATCAGCCCCTATCTTTCTCTGTGTCCGATTAAAACTCCGTAACCACAAGTATCGCATGAGTGTTAGCAATTATGGAGGACTAAATGATAGTTGAGTATGTGGACTTGCTTTTTAGCTCTGACATAAACTCTTTTCGATGTTATGATAAATTGCAATTGCTTCAATGACTGAGATTATAGTTTGTCGGAGCCCAATAAGGTTTATGATATATACTTTTGCATTGTGAATAGATCATCACTTGAACATAAGTAATCATATGACAAAATCTATATATGTTGCTGTTATGAGAATAATCATGATGCCTTCATGTCCGTATTTTATTTTTATCAACGCCTCTACCTCTAAACATGAGGACATATTTATTGTTATCGGCTTTTCGCTTGAGGACAAGCAAGGTCTAAGCTTGGGGGAGTTGATACGTCCATTTTGCACCATGCTTTTATATCGATATTTATCGCATTATGGACTGTTATTTCACTTTATGTCACAATACTTATGGATATTCTCTCTTATTTTACAAGGTTTACATAAAGAGGGAGAATGTCGGCAGCTGGAATTCTGGGCTGGAAAAGGAGCAAATATTAGAGACCTATTCTGCGCAACTCCAAAAGTCATGAAACTCCACGGAACGTCTTAAAATAAATAAATAAAAATCCTCACCAAAGATGAAGGCCAGGGGGCCCACACCCTGCTCATGAGGGTGGGCCCCCCCCCAGGGCGCGCCCCCTACCTCGTGGGCCCCCTGGTGGCTCTCCGACGTCCATCTTCTCCTATATGAGGTCTTTCGATGAGAAAAAATAAGAAGGAACTTTTCGGGATGAGACTCCGCCGCCATGAGGCGGATCCAATCTAGAGCTTCGGCAGAGCTGTTCTGCCGGGGAAACTTCCCTCCGGGAGGGGGAAATCATCACCATCGTCATCACCAACGCTCCTCTCATTGGGAGAGGGTAATCTCCATTAACATCTTCACCAGCACCATCTCATCTCCAAACCCTAGTTCATCTCTTGTATCCAATTCTTGTCTCAAAGTTCAGGATTGGTGCTAGTAGGTTGCTAGTAGTGTTGATTACTCCTTATAGTTGATGCTAGTTGGTTTAATTGGTGGAAGATCATATGTTCAGATCCTATATGCATATTGTTACCCCTCTGATTATGAACATGAATATGCTTTGTGAGTAATTACGTTCGTTCCTGAGGACAAGGGAGAAGTCGTGCTATGAGTAGTCATGTGAATTTGGTATTTGTTTGATATTTTGATAAGATGTATGTTGTCTAGCCTCTAGTGGTGTTATGTGAATGTTGACTACATAACACTTCACCATTATTTGGGCCTAGAGGAAGGCATTGGGAAGTAATAAGTAGATGGTGGGTTGCTAGAGTGACAGAAGCTTAAACCCTAGTTTATGTGTTGCTTCGTAAGGGGCTGATTTGGATCCATATATTTCATGCTATGGTTAGGTTTACCTTAATACTTTTGTTGTAGTTGTGGATGCTTGCAATAGAGGTTAATCATAAGTGGGATGCTTGTTCAAGTAAGAACAGCACCAAAGCACCGGTCCACCCACATATCAAATTAACAAAGTATCGAACGTGAATCATATGAACATGATGAAAACTAGCTTGACGATATTCCCATGTGTCCTTGGGAGCGCTTTTCCTATTATAAGAGTTTGTTCCGGCTTGTCCTTTGCTACAAAAGTATTGGGCCACCTTGCTGCACTTCATTTACTTTTGTTACTTGTTGCTCGTTACAATTTATCCTATCACAAAACTATCTGTTACCACTTATTTCAGTACTTGCAGAGAATACCATGCTGAAAACCGCTTATCATTTCCTTCTGCTCCTCGTTGGGTTTGACACTCTTACTTATCGAAAGGACTATGATAGATCCCCTATACTTGTGGGTCATCAATGAGCATGACTCTAGATCTGAGACCCTGACTTTCGAGGTGGTTAAAATCAAGAGCCCTTATCATGCTCTGTTTGGGCGGCCGGCTTATGCTAAGTTCATGGCGAGGCCTTGTTATGTTTACTTGCAGCTTAAGATGCCAGGTTACAAGGGTACCATCACAGTGCATGGGAGTCGCAAGGTGGCCTTGGAGTGTGAAGAAGGCGATGTTGCTTACGCTGAGTCTGTCTATGCAATGAAGGAGCTGAAATTTCACAAGGATAATGTTGACCCGACGGACATGATGTCTTTGAAAAAGCCAACCACACAGCATGATCCCTTGCTAAAGTTTAAGTCGGCAAATGACACTAAAATGGTTGATTTTGTTCCTGGCGACTCATCTAAGCAGTTTAGCATTAGTGCTCATCTGGATCCGAAATAGGAAAGCGCGCTCATCAAGTTCATCCGTGAGAACCGAGACATCTTTGCATGGAGGCCTTCAGACATGCCAGGTGTACCAAGGGAACTCGCTGAGCATACTCTTAATATTGATCCGAAGTTTAAGCCGTTCAAGCAATTCCTCCGTCGTTTTAACGAGGAGAGGCGGAAGGCCATTGGTGAAGAAGTGGCCCAGCTCTTGGCGGTCGGGTTTATCATTGAAGTTTTTCATCCTGAGTGGTTGACTAACCCGGTATTGGTGCTTAAGAAGAACGGCACTTGGCGAATGTGTGTGGATTACACGGACTTAAACAAGGCTTGTCCGGCTGATCCGTTTGCTCTCCCTCGTATTGATCAAATCATTGATGCTACGGCGGGTTGTGAGTGTTTGAGTTTTTTTGGATGCTTATTCTGGTTATCATCAGATCAAGATGGCAGTTAAGAACCAGGAGAAGACAGCTTTCATTACTCCGTTCGGAGCCTTCTGCTATGTGTCCATGCCTTTTGGGCTCAAGAGTGCCCAAGCGACTTACCAGCGTTGTGTGCAAAATTGCCTTCACAATCAGATTGGGCATAATGTTCATGCTTATGTAGATGACATTGTGGTGAAATCCAGGAAGAAGGAGACCCTGATTGATGATTTGAAGGAGAGTTTGACAATCTCCGGGTCTATAAAATGATGCTTAACCCGGCCAAATGTGTTTTTGGTGTACCGGCGGGTAAGCTTTTGGGTTTTTTGGTTTCAGACCGAGGTATTGAAGCTAACCCGGAGAAAATCAAGGCTATTACTTCCCTGGCTAAGTAAAAGTGTGTTAATGACGTCCAACCCTTGGCGGGTCGGATAGCGGTTTGAGCCGATTCATAAGCCGCCTAGGAGAAAAGGCTATTCCTCTGTATCAGATGATGAAGAAGACAGATGATTTCATTTGGAGTGATGCGGCTACTGAGGCATTTGAGGCGCTTAAGAAGTAACTAGCTGAGCCGCCGGTTCTTCCTGCCCCTATTGATAAGGAGCCTTTGTTGTTATATGTGGCTGCCAATGGTCGGGCTGTCAGTGTGGCCATTGTGGTGGAAAGGAAAGAGGCAGGCAAAGAGTATCCGGTTCAACGGCTGGTTTACTACATCAGCGAGGTACTTATTGAGTCCAAGCTGAGGTATCCGCATTGGCAGAAGCTTGTGTATGGGGTTTTCATGGCCAGCCGAAAACTCAAGCAATATTTTCTGGGTCATCCCATTACTATGGTTAGCTCTACTCCTTTGGGGGATATCATCCAAAATAGAGAAGCCGCCGGTCGGGTAGCCTAGTGGGCCATTGAGCTTGGACCCCATGGTTTAAAGTATATGCCTCGTACGGCCATCAAGTCACAAGCACTCATGGATTTTATCAATGATTGGACAGAGTTGCAGATGCCTGAGGAAAAGCCGGATAACACATATTGGACTATTCACTTTGATGGATCCAGGCAGTTGGGAGGCTTGGGGGCTGGAGTTGTCTTGACTTCCCCATGAGGTGATAAATTTTTGTATGTTCTCCGGTTAATGTTCCCTTGTACTAACAATGCAGCTGAGTATGAGGCCTTGCTCCGCGATCTTCGGATGCCTAAGGAGATGAACTTAAGCCTAGTGAGGTGCTTCGGTGACTCAGATCTGGTAGCCCGGTAGGTTTCTGGCACTTGGGATTCTAAGGATCCACTCATGCCGGCTTATCGTCGAGAGGTTGATGCCATTGCGGGGCACTTCAAGGGTTACCAAGTTGAGCATATTGATCGCAGGAAGAATGAGGCAGCTGACACTTTAAGCCAGTTAGGGTCTCAGCTTAAGCCGGTGCCACCTAACACGTTCCTGGATATTCTGCTTAACCCTTTGGTCAAATTACCTATAGAGTAGGATCTTGCTGTTTCTGACCCAGAAGTACAATTGGTGGCAGCTCTTCATGCCATTCCTGATTGGACAGTTCCGTATTTGGCTTACATGACCCGGGGCGAGTTGCCTGAGGACGAGATTTTGGCCAGGAAGATAACCCGGTGGTCTAAGTCATGACGATTGTCAATGGGGAGTTACACCATCGCAGTTTCACAGGGGTGTTTCAACGTTGCGTCTCTCCGGAAGAAGGTTGTGAGATTTTGTGAGATTCATGAAGGAGATTGTGGTCATCATGTAGGCTCTAAATCTCTCGTAGCCAAGGCTTTTCGTTGTGGGTTTTATTGGTTGACGGCTCATGCTGATGCGGAGGATTTGGTCAGCAGATGTGATGGTTGTCAGAAGTTTTCATGCTCGAGCTCATGTTCCGGCTCAAGAGTTGAGGATGATTCCAATTACTTGGCCGTTTGTGACCTGGGGGCTTGATATGATTGGGACTTTCAAGAGGTCCAAGGATAAGAAGACCCACCTTTTCGTGGCAGTTGACAAGTTTACTAAGTGGGTTGAAGCAGAGCCGGTTCGTAAGTGTGACACAGCAATGGTGGTTCAATTCATTAAGAAGGTGATCTTCCATTTTGGCTTTTGAAAGGGCATTTCCCTACTTTATGTTTTGGATGATGATGACAACCCTTTGTGGTCTAATCGTGTGCTATATGTTTCAGGTTCTCGATGCTTAGGCTTACATCGGATTGCTATTGCCTCTCGAAGGAAAAGATCGAAGATGTGTCCTCTATGCTTTTATTTTCTATGGTCGTAGAGTACCCGTACTATCAAGAGGGAATCCTCATTAGGAAGCTCTGGGGGAATCAGTTCACGTACACTTTTCTCACCCTCTCTTTTCCTTCCTCAGATGTGTGAGAGAGAGAGAGTTTTCCTTGCCTCTTCCCCTCTTTCCTGCTCACTGTTTCTGCCCAGCAGTTGTACCGCTCTCTGGAGCGGTTGTACCGCTGGGTCTTGTCGCTCACTAGCTTTGCTCGAGCGGTTGTACCGCTGCCTCCGGGCGGTGGTACCGCCACCATGCTCTGCAACAGCTGGGGCGGTGGTTCCATCCATGCACCGCTCAAGTACCGCTCTCGCTTCTCGTTTGATGCGGTTCTTGGGCGGTAGTGGCCCGGTTGGTTCGGTCGTTTCACGATGACCGGTACCACTGGTGATCCGAGCGGTTCTTCCGCTTAGAACTTAGCCGCCCAAGAGCTCAAGGCCATGCGGTTGTTCCGGCCAGGCACTGCCCAAGTACCGGTCAAGCTCCTGTTTTGATGCGGTGGTTGTATGGTAGCAAGGCGGTTAGTCCGGTTATTTTTCTTAGCCGGTACTATCGCCCGCCTGTCCGGTTGTACCGCTTGGTAGGCTTCTGCAGTTACACCGTGAGTCCCGGTTGTATCGGGATGAGGACCGGTTGTACCGCTACAATGTAAAAAACACAGTAATGGTTGGAAATGTGGGTGACTATTTAAGGGAGCTTCTCCTACCTACCACTCCTACCTTTGACCTCTCTCACTCCACCATTAATGCCCTTCAAGCTCTCTTGCCCGATCTCTCTCTCTCTAGCCACTCAAACTTGTTTATTTGCTAGGGATTGAAGGAGGAGACCTAGATCTACACTTCCACCAAAGGATATTTGCTTCCCCCATACTTTCTTGTGTGGATTTTGTTACTCTTGGGTGTTTGAGCACCCTAGACAGTTGAGGTCACCTCGGAGCCATATTCCATCGTGGTGAAGCTTCGTGGTTTTGTTGGGAGCCTCCAATTAAGTTGTGGAGAGAGCCCCAACCTTGTTTGTAAAGGTTCGGTCGCCGCCTTCAAGGGCACCAATAGTGGAATCACGGCATCTCGCATTGTGTGAGGGCGTGAGGAGAATACGGTGGACCTAGTGGCTTCTTGGGGAGCATTGAGCCTCCACACCGCTCCAATGGAGACGTACTTCCTCTCAAAGGGAAGGAACTTCGGCAACACATCCTCGTCTCCACCGTCTCCACTCTTGGTTATCTCGTGCCTTTATTTGAGCAAGCTTACTTGTTTCATATCTCTTGCTTGTTTGTGTACCTATCCTCGTTGCATCATATAGGTTGCTCACCTAGTTGCATATCTAGACAACCTACTTTGATGCAAATTGTAAATTGTGAAAGAAAAGCTAAAAATTGTTAGTTGCCTATTCACCCCCCCCCCCTCTAGTCAACCATATCGATCCTTTCAATTGGTATCAGAGCCTCGTCTCTTTATTAAGGACTTTACCGTCCAAAGAGTATGGTTGATACCGTAGACGGTGTGGAGGAACACTCCGGTGTGAATCCGATCTCATCTACGAGAGATGGGGGAACTTCGGTCTCTCGTGAGGAGTTCAATGTGTCCTTGGAGACATTGAAAACCTCCATGACGACCGAAGTCGAAAGCATGTTTACTAAATTTCTTGAGGGGCTTAAACTATCCACCGCACCGTTGAAAGTGCGTGATCCCGCCAACAAGGTGACGGATGCTATCCCCTACAAGGGGGAAGCTAGTAGTGAAAAGGCTCCTTCTTCTAGTGGCAAGAATGGCACCGGCATCTTTGCCCATGTGGAACCACCACTTGTTTATGGTGGACCGGTTCCTTCCACTCATTTGAATCATGCCGCCCCCCCCCCCCCTAAGATTGTGAAAAATGAGGATTTTGATTCTTGGGTTTACCGCTTTAAACGTCATTTAAATCATGTGAAAACTAACCTTTGGAGAATCATTGAAGAAGGTTTCTATCCACATGATCCAAGCAACTTCACTCCTCGAGAAGCCGCGGACAATCAATTCAATGAGAATGCTCTCTTCATCATTCAAGATGTAATTCCACCCGAAGACCTACCTCATCTTTGTCCTTTCGCCTTGGCCAAAGATGCATGGCATTGTGTCGTGTCTCTCTACCGGGGAAGCGCAAGCATTCAACGCTCCAACTATGAAGTGGTACAAGATGAGGCCGATGAGTTTGCAATGAAGGAAGATGAAGAACCTCGTGAGCTCTATCGGAGAGTAACCAAACTCGCGGTCTCACTATGAGATCACGGGAGCAAGGACACGGATGACAATTGGATCAAGCGCAAATTCCTCAAGGCAATGATGCCCTATCACAAGGCCATGTCCTCCGTCATTCGTCAAAGACCGGACTTCCACACTTTGACCTCAAGCGAAGTGTTGGATGAGTTTGTGGCCATGAACATTTTGGACAAGACCGCCGACAATGCGGTGCTCCGTTCTCAACGGGCAAAGAAGCCTAACCTTGCATTGAAAGCCAAGCTCATCATGGAAGAGGAAGAAGAGGAAGAAGAGGAGAGCAACCCCGAAGATACGAAGTATGCATATCATGAACACATGGCACTTGCTTCAAGGCAATTTTGGAGCAAGAAAACCTCGAGGCCAAACTTTAGCAAAAACAACTCGAGTGGTACAAGGGGCAAGCAATGTGTAAGGACTTGCTACAATTGCGGCAACGTGAGTCATTTCGTTGCGGAATGCCCGTATGAGAAGAGGGAAGACAATGGTGGCAAGCTCATCCGAAAGGACAAGGCCAAGTCGTTCCCCAACAAGAACAACTTCTCCAAGAAGACTCCTCCCAAGGCTTTGGTTGTGCAAGAAAAGTACAATGAGGATGATGACGATGATGAAGATGATGAGTCGGTTGCCATGGCCTCCGTTGCCATTGCAACAACGTCATGGGTGTCTCTCTTTGACTCAGCCAACGAGAGCATCACCGCCAAGTGCCTCATGGCTAAAGCCACCAACAAGGTAACCTCCAACATCAAAACTACCATCATTAATCATCCCTCCCCGACGGATTGCATTAATGAACTTGAGGGAGCTAATGTGGAGGCTAACGAGTTTGAGGCATTTATGGGCAAACTCAAGGGAAAATCCAAGAAGCACTTTGTTGCTCTCTTGGAACAACTTGGTGAAGCCAATGACATGATCGAGGCTCACGAGGACACCATCTCTAAGATGGAAGGGCATAGTCGTGACTATGCCGATGAGATCTCGGATCTTTCCAATGCTCTTGAGGAAGAGCGTGGTCTTCGTTTGGCTCTTGAGGAGTCACACAACGTTGATCATGCTAAGTTAAAGAAATATTATGATCATGTCCTCATTGTTTCTCGTGTGCTAAATTCCGAGAAGGCCAAACTCGGGGTTGATCTTGCTAGACTCAAAGAGGAGTTTGATATACTTGACAAGGCTCACAAGGCCTTGAAGGGTATTCACGCTAGTCTCAAGGAGTCTCATGATCAACTCCAAGTGAAGCTAACTAAGGAGAAAGCAACTTTTCCTCAGATGGTTTTAATTGATAATGCAAATGCTACTAACCCGTGTTGTGAGCATATACATCTTGTTGAGGAAAATGCTAAGTTGAAGGAGAAACTTGAGAGAGGTCTTGCGACTTGCATACAAGGCAAGAAGAACCTCAACGATCTCTTAATCAACCAAAAGGTAGTTGTGGCCAAGGAAGGGGTTGGGTACGTGCCCGATTCCAAGAACAAGAAGAAGAATGACAAGACCAAACGACCTCCTCCTCTCATGCAAACCTTTGTGAGGGAGGGAGAGAGTGCCCCTGAGGAGAAGAAGAAGAACAATGTCAAGAAGGGCAATGTCACCCCTCCCAACAAAGCCGGCGATTTTAATCCTTCTTATGTGTTATGTCGTGCTAGTGATGGGCATGTTTATGCCAAATTTGTCTCTTCATGAATACATTGAATGGTCTGTTTGGGTTCCTAAGACCCTTGTTACTAACATCAAAGGACCCATTACAAAATGGGTACCTAAAACCAAGCATTGATCTCTTGTAGGTGTTTGCTTCCGGTGGTGGATCATGGTTGCTCGATAGCGGAGCTACAAATCATATGACCGGAAGCAAGGACTTGGTGGTGGACGTGCACAAAGTTCCATCTATGCCCACCAATGTCGAGTGGGGTGACGCCTCATCCTCTAAGGTATTGGGACTTGGCAAGGTGGTCATCTCTCATGATCTCACGATCGAGAAGGTCATGCTTGTTGAGTCCCTTGCATACAATTTACTTTCCATTCGTCAACTTGCAATCATGGGTTTTGCCACTTTCTTTGATATTGATATTGTGGCCCTCTTGTGGAGCAAGACTCTTAAAGTAGCCTTTGTTGGGCATGTCGAGAACGGTCTATATGTGATTAACTTTTCGGAGCGACCCACTAAGACCGCGACATGCCTAATGGCTAAAGTTGATGTGGGATGGCTTTGGCATCGCCGTTTAGCCCATGTCAATATGAGATCTTTGCAAAGTCTCCTCAAGGGGGACCATGTCCGTGGACTAACGAATGTTAGTTTTGCTAAAGATCGTGCTTGCAGTGCCTGTATCGAAGGAAAGCTACATGAGAAGGCTCACCTTCCCACGACTATCATTTATTCAAAGAGGCCTTTGGAGCTCCTTCACATGGATCTCTTTGGGCCTCCATCTTTCGATAGTCTTGGAGGTAGGAAGTATTGCTTGGTGATTGTGGATGACTACTCAAGGTACACGTGGGTGTATTTCTTCAAGAGGAAGAGCGAGACCCAACAAACCGTCATTGACTTTGCAAATGAAGCACAACGTCAACACAATGCAAAGATCTTGACAATAAGAAGTGACAACGCCACTGAGTTCAAGAACTACACCTTGGATGAATTTCTTAGTGATGAGGGAATCAAGCATCAATATTCCGCACCATACACCCCTCAACAAAATGGTGTTGCAGAGAGGAAGAACCGGACGTTGATGGATGCGGCAAGGACCATGATGGCGGAGTTCAAGTGTCCGTACAACTTTTGGGCCGAAACCATCAACACCGCGTGTCATGCATCCAATCGGCTCTACCTCTGCAAGGGCTTGAACAAGACTCCATATGAGATACTCACCGGTAACAAGCCCAACCTCAAGTACTTCCGGGTATTCGGGTGTAAGTGTTTCATTCTCAAGAAAGGTGTTCGGTTGTCTAAATTTGAGGCTAGAGCTCATGAGGGCATATTTGTTGGTTATGCTACAAACTCTCATGCTTACCGTGTCCTCAATAAATCCACGGGACTTATTGAGGAGACGTGTAACATGGAGTTTGATGAGAATAACGGCTCCCAAGTGGAGCAAAGTGGCACTTGTGATGTAGGTGATGAAATTCCTCCTCAAGCCATAAGAAGAATGGGTGTTGGTTTTATCCTACCCATTGAGGAACCCCTTGTGGACGAAGGAGAAGGACAATGCTCCACTCAAGTGGAGCCATCACCAACCCAAGGCCCACACGCTTCCGAAGAACAAAGTAAAGGTCCTCAACCTCATGGACAAGACCAAGGGCAAGATCATACTCAAGACGGTGTTGACGCACCAAGTGATGCCCAAGGTCAAGTTCTCTCCCCCGAGCAAGTTCAAGATCAAGAACAAGTTCATGACGGCGCTCAAGATGATCAAGTAACCGCTCCTCAACTCACCACCGAGGAGGAATTAGAGCGTCGTGCCGCCAAGATTGCATCCAAGCTCTCCACCAAGGATCATCTCATGACAAATGTGCTTGGAAGCTTAAGAAAGGGGGTAAGCACTCGTAGACAATTAGCAAATTATTGTGAGCATCACGCGTTTGTCTCTTGTGTGGAACCCCACAAGGTCTATGAGGCGCTAGAAGATCCGGATTGGCTCAATGCCATGCACGAAGAACTCAACAACTTCGAGCGCAACAAAGTGTGGAGATTGGTGCCAAGGCCAACGGGGAACCACAATGTCATTGGAACCAAGTGGATATTCAAGAACAAGCAAGATGCCCATGGGATTATCATTCGCAACAAGGCTCGTTTGGTAGCACAAGGCTACTCCCAAGTCGAGGGTATCGACTACGGTGAAACCTTTGCTCCCGTTGCTCGTCTTGAATCAATTCGCATGTTGATTGCATATGCTTCTCATCATAACTTTAAGTTACAACAAATGGATGTGAAGAGTGCTTTTCTTAATGGTCCCATTAATGAATTGTTTTACGTCAAGCAACCCCCCGGGTTCGAGGATCCCTACTTTCCCGATCATGTGTATCAACTCGATAAGGCGCTCTATGGCCTTAAACAAGCCCCACGTGCGTGGTATGACCACCTTACCGAGTTGTTACAAGACCGTGGTTTTGAAGTTGGGCTAATCGACCCCACTCTTTTTATTAAGAAGGTCAAAGGGGAGTTGTTTGTGTGCCAATTATATGTTGATGATATTATATTTGGTTCTCCTAACAAAGCATTCAATGAGGAATTTGCCGTTCTCATGACCTCAAAGTTCGAGACGTCCTCCATGGGAAAGTTGAAGTTCTTTCTAGGGTTCGAAGTGAAGCAAAGAAGAGAAGGAACCTTCATCAATCAATCCAAATACACTCAAGACATGCTCAAGAGATTCAAGCTAAGTGGCGTCAAGCCGGCTTCCACTCCAATGCCCACCAAGTGCCAACTTGACTTAGATCCCAATGGTAAAGTGGTGGATCAAAAGGTATATCGTTCCATGATTGGATCCTTGCTTTACCTTTGTGCATCTCGATCGGACATCATGTTGAGTGTGGGAATTTGTGCATGGTTTCAAGCCGCACCTAAGGAAAGTCACTATGTGGCGGTCAAACGAATCTTTCGATATTTGCCTCATACCCCAAACTTTGGCTTATGGTACCCAAGAGGATCAAACTTCAAGCTTGTAGGGTACTCGGATTCCGATTGGGCGGGAGACAAAGTGGATAGGAAGTCCACCTCCGGAGGGTGCCAATTCCTTGGTTGCTCTTTGGTAAGTTGGTCTTCCAAAAAGCAAAGTTGTGTGTCTCTCTCGTCCACCGAAGCGGAGTATGTAGCGGCCAGTAGTTGTTGTGCACAACTCTTATGGATGAGGCAAACTTTAAAGGATTACGGTGTCACTTGTGACAAAGTGCCTCTTTGGTGTGACAATGAAAGTGCCATCAAGATCTCTCTCAACCCGGTGCAACACTTCAATACGAAGCATATTGAGATCCGGTATCACTTCATCCGAGATCACATTAGGCGAGGAGAGATCGAGCTCAACTACGTCAACACTCATGACAACCTTGCAGACATCTTCATGAAGCCCTTGGATGAAGCAAGATTTCGCGAGTTAAGGCATGAGCTAAATATCATTGATTCGAGCAATGTGGCTTGAACCCTTGCACACCCTACCACGCTCAATTTGTTGTCTAGTTTAGGTGTAGGCATGGACATAGGGGGAGTGGTGTTCTCTCAATGAACTCTCCCTCCCCCCATTATGCATAAATTGATCGTGTCTTTCACATTAGCCATATTTGATGGTACTTGTGTTTCAAAGACGAGTTTTGGTCATGGACCCAAGGATAATTCTTCGCGGTGCCATACCAATTGACTCAAACATAGGTGGCCTCGGCCACCGTCCTCTCTTCGGGAGGTTGGAGTTAGTCTTGTTGTTCTCATGTTGTTTTTCTCTCTTTCTGTCTTTGCTCTTTGTGTTAGATTCTCCTAGAGTGTTGTTTCTCTCTTGTTGTGTGCCCCTTCTTCCTCCCTTCGGATTGCACTCATTTGATCTTGGCTTGGGCGTAGGTGGTCGGGCGGTACAACCGGTATCACAGGCGGTTCTACCGCTGGTACCGGGTTGTGCCATCCCAAGGGTCTCCGTTCGGTGCTTGGGCGGTCTCACCGCACAAACCCACAGTAACCCACGTCTGGTACTACCGGTTGATGCCATGCGGTACTACCGCTGCCTCCTAGGCACCGGAAGTACCACCTCCATCCACCGGTCTGTACCAGACGAGCGGTACAACCGCTCCCCTAAGTGGTTCTACCGGGGCGTGTGTACGGGCCTATATATACCCGACGGGGCTGAAGGGTTGTCTTTTTCCCTTCGTCCTCATTCCTCTTCTCTTGCCCTAGCCGCCGGCCATCTTTACCCTTGCCCCGGAGTGCGTCTCGCGCTTCGGATCCTTGGCTCTCCGTGGATTCTCTCCGTGGAGGCCTCCCGATCTCTTCTCATGGATGGTCGTAATGCCTCGTGTTCTTTACTTCTAGTTCTTTCTAGGGTTCTTCCTTGTTTAGGGCATAACTCAAAGTTCCGCGTTTAGTGTTCGATCTTTGGTTTTGAAGAGATCCTTGTTAGCCTCCTGTCTTGTTTACAGCACTTAGAATTTGGAATATTACTTGTGTGATTCGTATGCCTCGGTTAGATTTATCTTCCCTGGTAGTGCCACTGTCAACGGTTCTACCGCCCCTGCGGGTGGTACAACCGCTGGAGCGGTACTACCGGCGGAAGATCCGGTATAACCGGAGCACACCAACCACAAAGCACTGTTCTATCTTCTTTGTTGTTGCAACTTGTTCCTTTTCTGCTAGTGGGTGCAATCCTCTCATCCTTGTTGGGTTTTTGCGTGTTCTTTTCGTGTGTGTGTGTGTGTGTTCAGGTGGCTCTAGTTCTCGCTCTGCTCCTCGCAAGACCAAGAAGAGGGCACGAAGGACCTTGCGCCCGGTTGTGTCTAATGATGAAGAAGAAGTTGTGATTCCCACCAAGCCCACTCGCCGTGAAAAGTCTGCAGCTGCTAAGCAACGTGTGGTTATGTCGTTGCATCGTTGGAAAGCCAAGGCTTGGGAAGCCTTCCGATCAAAGAATCCGTATGAGGTTCCTATTGCTCCCCAGTGGACCACTGTTCAGTTCCGAAATGAGATGCAAGTGCGGATTGTTCATGAACTCTTTGAGCACAACAAGAACAGATATGTCAAGCAGTGGACAATTGATCTTGACCATTGGAGGAACAACTTGGAGTATTTTGGTGAGGCGCTAGCTCTCTGCGAGGAGTTTGATCTTGTCAAGCTCATGTCAGTCAACTGTGACTTTGATGTTCAACTCATCCATCAGTTCTATGCCACGGTTCATTTTGGGGAAGATGATGTGCGCACTCTCACCTTCATGTGTCGCGATGAATTGTTTCACGTTCCCTGGAGGGCCTTCTGCAATGCTATTGGGTATGAGGATACCGGTCTAGAAGGAAGGGGTGGCATTCGTCCTCATGATTTTCCTAAGTCCATGCTTAAGGAGAAGCTTGCCCCTCTGTACATTTGGGGCCGTGGGATTATTGGAGAATCCAAGGATTTGGAGAAGGTCTATGACATCATGCACCGAGTGTTCCGCAATGTGCTCTTACCCAAGGTGGGCAATCAAGATGAGATTCATGGCTATCTGGTTGATTTGATGGTTGCTATGAAGACCAAGGTGGGGACAGGGGCAACGTTTGATGTGTCAAATTGGATGTGGCATGAGATGTACAACATGGTCATCTACCGTAAAGTCCCAATCTATGCCCCGTTTGTCATGTGCTTTCTGAACTCTGTGTGGGTTGTTCGTCGTCCTGGAGAGCTCCTCACTTCTCCAGACAACCTCACTGTTCATGAGGTCAAGCTCCTTAAGAAGAAGAAGCATGCCGAGCCTCGCTTCCCTGAAAATGCTCCTGAGGATGTCTATGCTACTTCTGATGATGAGGACTTTGAGCTGGAGCCAGGGGCCAAGCCTTCGTGGGTGGCCAAACTTACTACCAGGGTCAAGAAGACCTTTTGTCTCCAGGCTGACATCCAGAAGAAGATGTATGAGGCACATGTCAATGAGAAGCTTGCACGGCGTCGCCAAATTGCAATGATGAAGCACCTCAACATGCAGGTTCAGAGTGGCTCTGAGAAGAGCATCACCCCAGAGGAGCGTTGGATATCTACCCATAGCACCTGGACTGATGATGAAGCCCCTCCCCAGCCATCATCCTCGTTTGCAGCAGCTGACGATGCCATGGACGAATCTGATCACGACGACGATGACGACTCTGATGATGAAGATCCAGATGCGACCGAGGAGTCAGAGGAGGACGCCTGAGCTTTGGGTCGCTAGCTTCGCTCTTTTCCTTTTTGGTGTCTTGATGCCAAAGGGGGAGAGGGTTCTATAGGTCTCGGGGATTTGCTTGGGTTTTTCTCTTGTTCTCGTGTTTTGTGTTTGTTTGTGGACTTGTTTCGTTCCGTGCGGTGTGTGAGACTTGTTACTCTGTTTACCTTTCCGTTCGTAGGTCTTTATTGTTATTATTGCCTCTAAGTATTATATTGTCTATCCTTTTGAGCTCAGAGTGATGAGTCTATAAAATCTAGGGGGAGTCTAGTCCTGAAAGTGTGCCCATGCTTTCTAACAGCTAGTACTTGTTGGGGCACACATTCAGGGGGAGTTCCGTCTAGATTTCATTGACTTATCTCTTGCAAATCGTGTTGTTGTCATCATCCACCAAAAAGGGGGAGACTGAAAGGGCATTTCCCTACTTTATGTTTTGGATGATGATGACAACCCTTTGTGGTCTAATTGTGTGCTATATGTTTCAGGTTCTCGATGCTTAGGCTTACATCGAATTGCTATTGCCTCTCGAAGGAAAAGATCGAAGACGTGTCCTCTATGCTTTTATTTTCTTTGGTCGTAGAGTACCCGTACTATCAAGAGGGAATCCTCATTAGGAAGCTCTGGGGGAATCAGTTCACGTACACTTTTCTCACCCTCTCTTTGCCTTCCTCAGATGTGTGTGAGAGAGAGAGGGAATGTTTGGTTCCTGGGCAAAAACGGTTATAGCCTTGTCGAGACAGGATAAGCATTTGGTAGAGCTGGCTTTTGAGGGCCAACTAGCCTCACCGGGCCAGAAAATTCTAGCCCGCCAGGGAGAGCCGAATTGGCTCGCCTTCAACGGAGAACTCTCACGCGAAGATAAAAACGAAGTGAACTCCTCCAATCTTTTCCCCATCTACTAATACTAAAGCTGGATGGTCGCACCAGATTTCTCCAATCAATAAATGAATTTGCAATTATTTCTACGAACAGATTTCTCTCCCTAATATGATCTTTTCCCCAACGTTAATCTCAGATTTCTACACCACAAAGAAAATCTCAGATTTCTGCAACTATACTACCGTCCCTACCGGCAGCCGTTCTCCGGCCGTTTCTCCGATGCGTGCGACATGTATTATGCATAGAAGCTAGCTAGCTCGGTTGATGCCCATCCAAACAGCTAGCTAAGGCAAGCATGGCAAGGCTATAAGGGCTAGCTGAGGTATAGCCTAGCTGAGCAAAGAACCAAACGAACCCAGAGTTTTCCTTGCCTCTTCCCCTCTTTCCTGCTCACTGTTTCTGCCCAGCGGTTGTACCGCTGGGTCTTGTCGCTCACCAGCTTTGCTCGAGCGGTTGTACCGCTGCCTCCGGGCGGTGGTACCGCCACCATGCTCTGCAACAGCTGGGGCGGTGGTTCCGTCCATGCACCGCTCAAGTACCGCTCTCGCTTCTGGTTTGATGCCGTTCTTGGGCGGTAGTGGCCCGGTTGGTCCGGTCGTTTCACGATGACCGGTACCACCGGTGATCCGAGCGGTTCTTCCGCTCAGAACTTAGCCGCCCAAGAGCTCAAGGCCATGCGGTTGTTCCGGCCAGGCACCGCCCAAGTACCGGTCAAGCTCCTGTTTTGATGCGGTGGTTGTGCGGTAGCCAGGCGGTTAGTCCGGTTATTTTTCTTAGCCGGTACTACCGCCCGGCTGTCCGGTTGTACCGCTTGGTATGGTTCTGTAGTTACACTGTGAGTCCCGGTTGTACCGGGACAAGGACCGGTTGTACCGCTGCAGTGCAAAAAACGCAGTAACGGTTGGAAATGTGGGTGACTATTTAAGGGAGCTTCTCCCACCTACCACTCCTACCTTTGACCTCTCTCACTCCACCATTAATGCCCTTCAAGCTCTCTTGCCCGATCTCTCTCTAGCCACTCAAACTTGTTGATTTGCTAGGGATTGAAGGAGGAGACCTAGATCTACACTTCCACCAAAGGATATTTGCTTCCCCCATACTTTCTTGTGTGGATTTTGTTACTCTTGGGTGTTTGAGCACCCTAGACGGTTGAGGTCACCTCGGAGCCATATTCCATCGTGGTGAAGCTTCGTGGTTTTGTTGGGAGCCTCCAATTAAGTTGTGGAGAGAGCCCCAACCTTGTTTGTAAAGGTTCGGTCGCCGCCTTCAAGGGCACCAATAGTGGAATCAGGCATCTCGCATTGTGTGAGGGCGTGAGGAGAATACGGTGGCCCTAGTGGCTTCTTGGGGAGCATTGTGCCTCCACACTGCTCCAACGGAGACGTACTTCCTCTCAAAGGGAAGGAACTTTGGCAACACATCCTCGTCTCCACCGTCTCCACTCTTGGTTATCTCGTGCCTTTATTTGAGCAAGCTTACTTGTTTCATATCTCTTGCTTGTTTGTGTACCTATCCTCGTTGCATCATATAGGTTGCTCACCTAGTTGCATATCTAGACAACCTACTTTGATGCAAATTGTAAATTGTTAAAGAAAAGCTAAAAATTGTTAGTTGCCTATTCACCCCCCCCCCTCTAGTCAACCATATCGATCCTTTCAGCTTTCCCCACAGCATTATAAGGAATAATGGCACTAATCTGTCTAAGGGTGCTATGAAAGAATTTTGTCAACGAGAGCACATTCGACTTGATGTTTCCTCCATGGCTCGCCCCCAGTCCAATGGTCAAGTGGAACGAGCTAATCAAGAGATTCTGCAAGGCATCAAACCCCGGCTTATGGTTCCTTTGCAAAGAACACCGGGTTGTTGGGTGGAGGAGTTACCTTCAGTATTATGGAGTATCAATACAACCCCCAATAGATCTATGGGTTGCACACCTTTCTTCGTGCTTTATGGAGCAGAGGCGGTTCTCCCTAGTGACATCTGTCACGATTCGCCTCGTGTGGTAGCTTATGTTGAAGCTGATAATGAAAGGGCACATCAAGATGCACTTGACCTGTTGGATGAGGAGCGCGACCTCGCAGCGGCTCGTTCAGCGATTTATCAACAACACCTGCATCGTTATCACAGCCACCGGGTCAAATCAGAACCTTTCAAGAAGGCAATTTGGTGCTCCGGCTTATCCAGGATCAAACTGATATGCATATAGTATCCCCACCTTGGGAAGGACCTTTTGTGGTCAGCAAGAATCTGCATAATGGGTCATACTATCTTATCAACGTTCGAGACCACAAGGACTCACGCACATCGGAGGAGGAGACCCGTCGGCCGTGGAATATTGCTCATCTTCGGCCCTACTATACTTGAGCCACCGGCTCTCATGATGTACATGGTTTGATGATGTATATATTATAAACAGTATAATAAAGTCGGCATCCCTGATAATTCAGGGCCTCTGTCGTTTCACTTCTTTGAAGCTGAGTCTTTATCATCGTCTTACATGTTCACTTAAGAGGCTTGACGCCCAAATTACAGGGCCAAAGAGAGTTGGATGCACAGCACAGCTCAAACATAGGTTCCCGACAAGCACAACTCATAAGTATGTCACTTGGGGGCTTCCTGTTCAAACATAGGTGTATTCACCAAAAAGAACATAGCATTACTACCCTCTTGACCAGGTTATCTTGTTCAAACATAGGTGTATTCACCAAAGAGAACATAACCTTTCCGGGTCATCCTACCTGTATACCAGCTGCTTCTTCATCAGGTAATCCTAATTGCCCGACGAACTCTTAACAATCAGTCTTTTATGGTGTATTCACCAAAGATCCTGAGCTTGTTAAGGTTAAAACGCCGGTTTGTCATGTGAGAGCACGTCTTACAGATAGTCAGGATAGATCCAGGCTCATAAGTCACCTTCCTTGAAAACTTGGATAAATCGGCATGTGATGCATGACGCTACTCCGACCCTGTGTACCTCTGATAAGTCTATCTTTAAATAAGACCTCCACTTATCTAGGTTCAAATGTCGATTGGGTCATGTGAGAGCTGGCTCATGGAAAGCGCATACCTTCCAGTGGCCATCAGGCTAGTTTCATTGAAGAAGAACCTTTGGCTTCGCGGCCTGCAAAAGCCTCGGATTTTTTGATTTTCTTATTTTTTGGCCTTTTATAATCTATTTTTTCTTGCTGTATGGTTTTTACAAATCGGGCCAAACTGCCCTATTTATGGCTCATATTTGAAGCATCTTCGGGTCTTTGCAACCTGTCAGGATGGCACACTTTAAATCGCTAGAGAATAATAATCTTATGCTGAGAGTTATGGCTCTCAAAGCTCTAACTGCATGGAGCTGATAAGCTAGCAGCTTACATAAATACCACAGGTATGATATTATATTATATAAAAGTTGTGATCATCCTTAAATACCACAGGTATGATATTATATTATATAAAAGTTGTGATCATCCTGGCCCTAGTTATGGACTATTTGTCCCCAGCGCTTTAATTTGGGTATTATGACCCACCCACAGTAAACCTACAGGGCAATTGTGATTTACTTGTGTGCAGGGTCATGCTAAAATCTCATCTGCACAAATTGATGTTATCATAAGCATAAAGTGATACGCTCTTCAAATGGCGGATCAAATGATGTGGCACAAAGCAAAAACATGCACGATGGCACGACAGATCAAAGTTTACTACCCTATTACATGACTCCGTGAGCCAAACAAGATCAAGTGTTTTCAAAGGATCAAATATATAAACCGCCCGGCGGATCACTCATCTTGGCCTTGGCGACTTGAGCCTTCCGGATCATCCTTCTCCGGTTCTTCGTCCTCCTCCACCGTCTGGAAGTTTGGTGTTGACCAATCAATGCCACGTAAGGCATGGAATTCTGCTTCATCATCAATAAGATTTGACGGGTCAACTTCAGGGGCGAAAATATGCTTACGAATTGGAGGAATCAGATCCATCACTTTATAAGCTGGCGTAGACATCTTCTGGTTTTCTGCATTATAAGCCGGTTGATATTTTGAGAGATTGGTTTCATCAGCAATTACTGTCGCATGAGGACGAATTTCTTTAACGCAGGCGGCGAAGTCTTGCTGGTCAAAAGGAGTGCCATCTTCTTTTAGGCTTGGATACCCAGTAGCTACCTCGGCCGGGTCTAGCTCCGGTAACCATGCCTTGGCACGGCTCAAGGCCGTCACGGCGCTGGCTCTCGCACATGACCGTTTTATCTCTTGAATCCTCGCAGGAAGAATTGACAATTTTTTTCAACACGTCACTTAGCAGGTTGGGTCCTTGATTTGTTGGAGAAATTGTGGCTAGTGTGCGCTGAGTTCCGGTATATAGCTGATCAACCAGCGTATATACGGCTTTAAGGTTCACCAGCACATCTTGATTAAGATTACTGCTCCTTGGACCTGTGTGACAATCCTGGAAGTAATCAGTGGTGGTTTATACAATCACGGAAGAGATTCAATTTCAATGTTTACACGATGAATTACCAAAGATAGCAGAAACCATCTGAGACACCTGGCGTTTTAAACTGATAAGCTCAGTGGTCACCTTTTCCAGATCAGCTTCAGCCTTTTCGGCGTGCTGTGTTAGAGCGGTTTTCTCTTCGGCCCAGGAGTTTCTTTCAGCATGAAAACCGTTTTCAGCTTTTCCGTTTCCTCCGGAATAAACTTGAATTTTGAATTGGCTTCCCGGGTCTCAGACTCTTGAATTTCCAGCCGGGTCTATGCATCAGCCAATTGTGATTGAAGTTCAGCGGTGGCCTCCTGTAGAAACACAGAGTTACAAACACATTTATATCCGAGTTATAGGAATAGAAGTCCCAAGCCTTTTGCAAGCAACAACACTTGGCACTTGGGGGCTAATGCCTACCAAAGAATTCTTCCTACAACGGTTTATATGACTAAGTCCCAAGCACTTTGCAAGCAATAGTACTTAGCACTTGGGGGATAATGCATGTTTGTTCATATTTCATTACTACTTTATGATGACCCGTCAGTGCCACGGACAACCACAGCCGACTCATGGGGGCTACATGAGTAAGTTCGGATCTGTAAACAGTGATAAGTACCGGTTTATTCATGTTGATTAAACCGGCCCTTGGGGGCTACGGATGCAATGTTGATCATTAAAATTCAGTTTAAGTGAAAGATGTCTTTTTGAAGGATTTTATATCAAATATGCTTTATACTCATTGCTATTCTAAGTCTACAGCATATTCAATTCTATTATACACAGTAGACTTGGGGGCTGACAGGATATGCATGATGTATTTAAGCCAGAATTCATACCTCATATTTTTGATGCATTTGCTTCACCATATAAATTTCAAGATCTCGGCCGGTATGTACTTGGTTGAGGTAGCCAGAGAGTACTTCACTGCTGCTCAATTGGGAATAATGGGTTACATCAAATCTCACTTTTCGCTTTTCAATGAATTCCTGTTTAGCAGAGTGTTGAGCCAAGACGGTTGGATTTCCTGGTTCTGTAAAGCCGGTGCCAGTGATCGTAACATCATCAGTATAAGTCTCTGACGGTTTAAGTGGGCTTGATGATTCAGTATTCAAAGGATTGAGTCTTGTCTGGTCGCTGGAGAGGTCAGGAATTTCTGGTGGATCGTTAAGGACAGGCTCGTCGGGTGGTACCATGGAGGTATCGGATGCTGGAATTTGTTGTTCTAGATCAGGAACTTTGGGATCTTCAGCTAGCTTGATCGCCTTTGCCCTCTTGTTAGGCTTTGCTTTTCCAGTGCACGATTCATGAGAGATCAGTACAAGTATAAGAGCATAAGGAGATAGAAAACAAAAGAGATGTTACCCAGGGGCAGTCTTGAAATCTGGTAGCTAGGTTTGAGATGAATCGCCGAAGGAAGAGCGAGAAACCTCCTGATAAGGTTGGATTGAAAGGAGTAAGTGACTGACGAATGAGACCTGCCAGGGGGTAAAAAGAGTTAGGTTTGGAAAGACCTCGTTTTGCCGTTTTCATGGAGTTGGAGTATTCGGTAAGCCGGACGATAACTCTTCACCTCCGTTGGTCTGAGTTTGTCGCTGGCTCTCATGCTGTTGTTGCTTCAAAAGAAAGTGGGGATCCAAATGAGAAAAGGAGTGTGAAAAGCTTACTTTACAGGTTACCCGTCAAATTTTCTATCTTGGCAAAGGCTCTGAGTCAGACGAAATAATAGTTACCTCTTCCTCAGCTGCTTGGCTGGCCCCCGTGTCATCCTAAGCATAATCAGTGTCAATAAGGTGATTGAAAAAGGAGCCAAGGGAGTCAAGGGCTACCTCCGACTCAGAATTGTCATCCAGTTCAAACATGCTAGAGGCGCTTGATTTCTTCTTATTTTTCTTAGTGGTTTTTTTGGCGGCTTTCTTGGCAGCCCTGGCCTTCTTGGCAACTTCATGGTTGTATTTCTTCTTCCAAAAATCAGAGTCAGCCTGCGAAAAGTCATCAAAGTTGAGTTAATAAAGAGTTTAAATGATGAGGTAAAGGTAAGAAAATTGGAGACTCACATCTGGTGGCGGGTTAAGTTTGCAGAAAGGGTTCAGACCCACTTTGCTACAATCTTCCGGATCTTCAGTCAGAAGGGACTTGGTCATTTCATTGATTGCCTCGTCAGTTAAGCGCACAGAGTTGTGGCGCAGCGGATCCTTTATATCACCAGTGTAAGTACACATTAAGCCGGGCTGCCGGCTCAAGGGTATAATTTGCCAAGAAATCCAGCACCGAACCAAGTCAATGCAAGTTAACCCATTTCCCAGCAGATCTTGACCTTTGTAGTGGTGGGGGCAAGCTTTGCACGTTCGGCAGCGGTAAGCTTCTCAGGAAGAAGATGTTTTGGGTCCAGGCGCTCGACACGCTAACCCGACAATGGATTCTCGTGAGCCAGAGAGGTATCTTTGCAATAAAACCATGTATGGTTCCAGTCCTTGGGATGACTCCGCAAGTAAGCATAGGGGAAGATAGCATCTCTTCTTCGTTGAATTGAGATTGCGCCGAGTTCCAAGTTGGGTCTGTTCATGAATTCGTTTTGGCGGTTCAGATAAAAGTATTCTCTGAAAAGTTCAACACTGGGCTCCTCTTGAAGGTATACTTCGCAGAAGAGTTGAAAGTTGCAAATGTTTGACACGGAATTGGGTCCAATTTCTTGCGGATGGAGTTGAAAGAAGTGCAGAACATCTCGAAAAAAATTAGAGCCGGGTTGTGAGAAGCCCCGGTTCATGTGGTCAGTGAAAACAATGACCTCATCATCCTTTGATTAAGGTCTTTCTTCGCCTGGATTGGGGGCGCGATAATGCATGAAATTCTTTGCTGGCAAGTACCCTATTTTGACAAAATCTTTGAGAGTGTCTTCGGTAACCATGGACTTAACCCAGTTGCATGAAGTGACTGTCTTTGGCGGCATTGTGAAGAGAGAATCCTAAAAGAAAGAAAAAAATTGCCACGTTAAGTTGATTCATTAAGCTGGAAGTAAAAAGCTACAGTATATACTCCGAATGGCGGCTTAAATGGGGCCTAATAATATATGGGTAATTATAAGCCGGTGATGTAAGCCGCCATGACAAGCACTGGTATTCAAGATCTAACAAAAGCAAACTTTACTAAGTGTTGGGACAAACAGGTTTCACATATTGGAGCTATAAGATTGGATCTGTAGCAGTTCAGAGAAATGAAATAAAATCTAAACCTAAGGTGGCGGCAGCAGAAAAGCAGGGATGCCTAGATGAGATCTGTTGCAATGAGGATATACTCTGATATTAAAAAAACAAGTGCTAAAACTGCTACCGCACAAGATTGGTGTTGTTTTCAGATCAAAACTATGCAATCTAGGAAAGAAAAGGAGGAACGGTGATGAACGCCGACGAACAGGGAAACCCTAAGGCAGATTTATTAAGAGGAAAGATGAATGCTTACCAACGCTGATGAAACAACGGAGGGGCGTCGCGGTGTTCTGGTTTGTTCAAGGTGATGCAGCGGCCGGAGTTGAAGCAGTGAATGAAGATCAACGGCGGCGGAGCTCGGGCGCACTGGAGCGTTGCGAGGAAGAAGAGGAAGACGAGAAGGCAAAAGGGGGAGAGTGAAAGAAGGACCCGTGGCCCTATTTATAAGGCTGGAAGGATAAGTGGCATGCACGGGAATCGAGGAGACAAGAAAATGGATATGTGACGGCATAAGCACCTCAATTTTTGGAGGTTCATTAAAAGAGAAGATTTATTAAGATTTGGGCCGTATATAATATTAATAACAGGTCACGTCATGGTGGATTACCGCAATTTCAGGAGATGACGTCATAGCGGGTTATGATATTTCACAAGAAGATGAAGAAGGTTTTTTTCGAAGTGTTGAAGATTGACATGAACAAGTTCAAATCAACTTGGGGCCTAATGTTGGGGATGTGACTATTGGATATGACCCACCCAGGAGGGGCCGGGTTATATCAATGGCGGTTCATAAGCCAAGCCCATGAAGATGTTGAAGATGGAGGTTCATGTAGTAGGTTTGTTAAAGGGCCCAAAGCCCAAAGGCATCTTAAGGCCCGTAAGTGTAAACCACCATGTATACGTGACTTGTATTGTAAGGCATGTAAGATAAGTCACCGGGCCGGACACGTTTGTATGAGCCGGTCGGGACTCTGTAAGCCGCGGGGCATCAACCCGTGTATATAAGGGGACGACCCGGCATCGGCTTAGGTCAAGAAACAGCAGATCGAAAGCCAAGCTAAGCGTATCCGCTCCCTGGTAATCGAAACCCTAGCAATATCACCTCAAACTGGATTAGGCTTTTACCTTCACCGTAAGGGGCCGAACCAGTATAAACTCCTTGTGTCCTTTGTCCCATTTTAACCCATTTAAGCTAACTACGTCGCAATGGCTCCACAACTAAGTCCTTCCACTAGGACATCTGCCGTGACAATTCCACGACAAAGAGGTTTTGGAAGTTTAAGTCCATGACGAATCGGTGGCTCCGAGTGCTCCTCACCCAGAGGGTTCGAATCTGACTTGATCAAACTTTGTGATGTATCATAAATAGAGTTTGAGACGAGAATAGCATGGATATCTATATGGAGTACTTAGGCATTCTTGTCCATCCATTTGGCAAAAGAAAAGACCAAACAATCAAAGCAACAAATGGATGTCCTCAAATGAGAAAAATATGCAATCAACATGCTCACACAATAAGATGGCAAATGAAATATGTGGCAAAGCATGCACAAACACTCTATCAATCAAGCAATTGGCAATGACTAAGTCATCTATATATGAGTATATTGACTAGGGAGTCAAATGAGAACATTTGATCGTAGGTCATACTCATTGTTTAAGCACAAGTGGGGTTACCACTTTTACGTAAAGCATTGTTGTGTTCACTCCATTAGAGTTGCTTTAGCTCAATTCTTAGAGTAAAGCTCCCCCTAGATGTGATATCCCCCCTAAGAGGGATCAACTTACCTTGGGTTTTGTCGATGATGACTTCATGTAGATGTTGAAGATGTGGATGCTCAAGGTTGGTGTAGATCATTTGGAGCAATTCATTGGAGTGAGTTGCACTTTCAATACCTACATGGGTTAGTCCCACAAGGAACAAACAAGGATATCCATATACATAGAGTGAAGTTCACACAAGATGACGTCCATGAAAGCATTAGGTTACCTTGTCCCTTGTCTTACGAATAAGAGGGTTTGTGACTCCTTGAACTAGTGCAAGATGTGGAAGTTGTTTGCACTTGTTCTCGCCAAAATGATATGAGTGAAGTATTTTGGCGAAGTCACCCTCAAGAACTCTCTAGTTCTTCTTCTTCAAGATCCACATCATCTTGATGGGTATCCTTGGAGTTGTAGTAGTACTTGATGAAGTGGAACTTGATGTAGTATTGGTAACACACTTGACCAAGGCCTTAGGAGCTTCTTCAAATGCATCAATCTCCTCTTGAAGCTTGTCCTTGCCTTTTTTCTTGTGGTCTTGTGGTGGAAGATCATCTTCAGCTTGTCTTCCCTTGAAGGAAGTAGGATCATACTTCTCTTGTTGAGGAACAAACTTCATCTTGGGGTATTGATCTTCTTCCCACTCAACTCCATTGGCATTGAACTTCCGCTCAAAACCGACACCTTGATTCTTCCGATGCCTGCCTTGCTTGCGTACAATTCCTCAAATTGCTTACTTCAGGCAAGGCTCTTGTAAACACATTTCTCTATAATTCCCTTGAATAAGCTATTTTCTTGCTCAAGTGTAACTTGGCTAAGAGAATCATTAGTGGAATCAATAGAACTACTAGAAGCAACAATATTGGATTTAGCATGATTATTGTTACTACTAGATGAAGAATCTTTCTTACTCTTGTTGCTAGATTTTACTTGTGGCATGTAAGTAGACAAGAGTAAATGCTTGGCAATGTAAGAATAAATTTTCTTCCGAAGATCATCATTGATGGCCTTTAAAAACCCATGCTCTTGCTCTAGGTTGAGCTTTTCAAAGCGTAGCTTCTCATGATCTCAATGATCTTCTAAGGTAGTTTCATGAGCTAACTTAAGAGTGTTTAGTTCTTTAGTTAGACGCTCAATCACCTTCTTATCATCGTCATTCGTTTTATCTTGATTAGCATGATTAATAGCAAGTTTATCATAGTTTTCATCACTACAGTTGTCAACAAGTAAATCATCATCACCTAGCAAATCATATTCATCACTATTGAAATCAACATACTCGGGGCGTGATACCTTTGGACCTTTAGCCATGAAGCATCTTCTAATTCCTTCATTTGGTGAGTCAAATATGTCATAGGAGTTGGTTGATACAAGTGCTAGACCGGCAACACCTTCATCTTGAGTATATTCGGAGTCGGAGTGATAACTTCTCTCGGAGTGGTGGTCGGAGTCGTTGCCGGATACCCGTTCACCAACATGAGCTTGATGTCTTCATTTTGTATAGCTCCTTGATGACTTGTCCTTCCTTTCTGAATCCTTGCTTCTGTGAGGGGTTCTTCGTTCATAACGAGCATATCTAGTCCTTCTCTCTCTTGGAGGTGATTCTTCTCTTCTACTTCTCCTTTTAGGTGAGTCTTCTCTTCTTTTGTAGGGAGTCGTACACTCATTGGAGTAGTGTCCGGGTCTTCCACAATTGTAGCAATTACGTTCACGACTAGAAGATCTTTTGTCATTGTAGGACCTTGACTTGGAACTTGTTTCTTTGCTTCTATTCTTGTAGAATTTGTTGAAGTTATTCACAATTAAGCTCCTCATTGAAGACTTGTTTCTCACTTGATGATGTAGGAGCATCACATGAGGCTTTGTAAGCACCACTAGACTTGTTGTTAAGCTCTTCTTTATCCTTGAGTGACATCTCATGAGCAACAATTCTACCAATGACTTCCGTTGGCTTGAGATCTTTCTAATTGGGCATCATTTGGATTAATGTGCACATGGTGTCATATTTTCCATCCAAGGCTCTTAGGATCTTCTTGATGATTAATATGTCGGTCATCTCGTCACTTCCTAAGCCGGCAATCTCATTTGTGATGAGAGCAAGCCTGGAGTACATTTCAGCGACACCTTCACCATCTTTCATTTTGAACTTGTCAAGTTGACTTTGAAGTACATCCAATTTGGATTCCTTGATGGAGTCGGTACCTTCGTGCATATCAGACAAAGTATCTCAAATTTCCTTTGCATTCTCAAGACGGCTAATTTTGTTGAATTCTTCAGGGCACAACCCGTTGAAGAGGATATCGCAAGCTTGAGCATTGTATTGCAGCATCTTCAATTCTCCCACGGTAGCTTCACCATTTGGTTCTCTCCCATCGAATAATTCACCTTGCAAGCCAATACACACAATAGCCCAAACGGCAGGGTTATGTCCAAGAATATGCATTTTCATCGTATGCTTCCAACTAGCAAAATTCGTACCATCAAAGTAAGGACCAATATGGTGGTAATTTCCCTCGCTAGACGTCATACTCTCCTAGGTTGTGAAACCAAGGCTATGATCACCAAAGCTATGGAAATCAAGGCAAATGGAGACCAAAGCTCTGATACCACTTGTAGGATTGAAAGTATGTCTAGAGGGGGGTGATTAGACTACTTGACCAAATAAAAATATAGCTTTTTCCCAATTTTAAGTCTTGGCAGATTTTAGCAACTTATCACAAGTCAAGTAATTAACATACACATGCAGCGGAATGTAAATCATTGCATATGAAGGTAAAGGGAGGAGTTTGGAGGGGAGCAAACACAATGTAGACACGGAGATTTCTGGTGTGGTTCCGATAGGTGGTGCTATCGTACATCCACGTTGATGGAGACTTCAACCCATGAAGGGTAACGGTTGCGCGAGTCCATGGAGGGCTCCACCCACGAAGGGTCCATGAAGAAGCAACCTTGTCTATCCCACCATGGCCATCGCCCACGAAGGACTTGCCTCACTTGGGTAGATCTTCACGAAGTAGGTGATCTCCTTGACCTTACAAACTCCTTGGTTCAACTCCACAATCTTGATGGAGGCTCCCAAGTGACACCTAACCAATCTAGGAGACACCACTCTCCAAAAGGTAATAGATGGTGTGTTGATGATAAACTCCTTGCTCTTGTGCTTCAAATGGTAGTCTCCCCAACACTCAACTCTCTCTCACGGATTTGGATATGGTGGAAAGATGATTTGAGTGGAAAGAAACTTGGGGAAGGCTAGAGATCAAAATGCTTGTGGTTGGAATGGAATGTCTTGGTCTCAACACATGAGTAGGTGGTTCTCTCTCAGAAAATGGGTAGTGGAAGTGTAGGCACGTTCTGATAGCTATCTCCACGAATGTAGGAAGGGCAGAGGGTTATATATAGCCTCCACACAAAATCTAACCGTTACACACAATTTACCAAACTCGGTGGGACCGAATAGTTAAACTCGGTCAGACCGATTTAGTTCAAAATGTGAACGTTAGGCTTTTCGGCGGGACCGACATGATCAACTCGGTGAGACCGATGTGCTAGGGTTAGGGCATAACATGATCTCGGTGAGACCGATCACATGAACTCGGTGAGACCGATTTCAGTAATAGGCAAGCAGAGAGTTGGTTAGGCAAACTCGGTGGGACCAATCGCTCATTTCGGTGAGATCGAAATGTTACAAAAAGGAAACAGAGAGTTTGCATTGCGAACTCGGTGGGACCAATAGCTCATCTCGGTTAGACCGAAATGTGACGAAGGGAAATAGAGAGTTTGCAATCCCATCTTGGTGAGACCAAGATCCCTATCGGTGAGACCAAACTGATTAGGGTTTCTGGCTATGGCTATTTCAAGTGAATTCGGTAGTGCCGGGTAGATCAAATCGGTGGGGCCGAGTTTGACTTTTGGTTTGGGACATATGTGGAAATGAGAAAGTGGTTGAGGGCTTTTGGAGCATATCACTAAGCATTTTGAGCAAGCAAGCCATTAAGCAACACCTCATCCTTTTTTAATATTATTGGCTTTTTCCTATGGACTCAATGTGATTTTGGATCACTAAAATGAAAATGTAGAGTCTCGAGCTTGTGCCAATATGTGTCCTTAGCATTTTGAGGGGTCCACATCTCTAGTCCATGCCATGCCAATCAATGAACTTTCTGAAAAGATTATCTTGAATGGATATTAGTTCAATGTGCTATATGTTGTTAAGAATTACCAAAACCACCCAGGGATTAGTTGCACTTTCAGAACTGCTGCGGAATAGCAGAACAGACGGGGGAGTAACGAGGATGTAGCAGTTACCTTTGCTTGGTGACAAGGTCGACGCGATGGACCGACTGTGTGGACTCCCGATGACGGGAACTGGCCTCCACAATACTTTTGTCGCGGAATTGCCTTGCCGCTGAACCACCTTGCGATGAAGAAGGAGGATAGCAAGAGGGGTGATGCAGGTGGAGAGAGTGGACGATTGGGCGTGACTAGAAATGCCAACTGTGTGAGATTAACGGCAAGTGGAGCGAGAGGACGAGTGGACAGTTCAGGTGAGCGATGGTTCCACCGCATGTCATCGTATGCTAACGTGGCACTCGAGCCGGGGTGACTACACTGCAAGATTCGTGCAGAGAAAATGGGCAGTGATGGCCACATTCAGATCAACTTGCTTCCTGCCACACGTGTGGCACTTATCATTTGGGTATTCATTTTTGTTTTGATTGATGGAGGGTTTGCTTATTTCTATGTTGCGCAATAGGTAAGGGTGACCAGTTGAGGCAAAGTTAATTAGCACATGCTAATAATTTGGGCCCACTAGTTAATAAAATAAGGAATCTGATAACGCCCAAACGTCAGGTACGAGCACAAGGAAAATCAAACGTTTTCGATGGCGGGTTTAGTTATGTGAGGATGACAACTTTAGTTCACAAGCGTAGCAACTTCGTGAGGTTTATTTTTAGCGAGTGTTAGGCGCTGGCCGGTCGGCACGTAGCCGTCAGATGCGCTTCATGTGAGTCGTCTGATCGCTATCTTGCTTCCACACTGATTCGTCCCTTTCCTTCGTCCAAATGCACACACACACAGAGAGAGGGAGAAAATGAGAGAGCGAAAGAGAGAGAGAGAGAGAGAGAGAGAGATGGAGCGACTTTGAGCCATCGACTCCTGCCCCCTTTCGGATGTGCCCATCGGTGGCTCGCCTCACGTATCCCTGCGTGAACAGCGCCATGTCGTGCCCCCAAGGTTGTATCTCGCCATATAGTGCTCCCCCCTGACCTGTTGCATGTTGGTTGTAACTCTCCCCATGTCCCGGTTGCAAGACCGCACTGATCGTCGCCTCCACACCAGATCTCGCCGTCTGTGATTCGCAACATCCCACCCCCATCGACCTCGTCATGCTCGTTGGTGCATTTGTAGCACAATTGCAGCCATGACAATAGTTTGTAGCAAATTCCGTTGCCGGTTGTAGCAAAAACCGACTATGGTTGCAGCAAAATGTCGTCATCGTCGTCGCAGGTCGTAGCTAAGACATGAAGTTTGAAGCGTTTTTCAATGCCGGTTGCAGCTTTTGTAAGAGCTGGTTGCAACTTTTCATTGTCGTCCATGGCTTTGGTCTCTACGGTTGAAACTTTTTTCAACGGCAGATGAAGCTTTTTTCATTGCCAGATGAAGCTTTTTTCGTTGCCAGATCAAGCTTTTTTCATCACGGGTTGCAACTTTTCGTGGTTGTCCATAGCTTCAGTCGTATATGGGTTGAAACTTTTTTCATTGCCGGTTGAAGCTTGTTTTCGTTGTCGGTTGAAGCTTATTTGGTCGTAGGTAGTAGCATCGGGCATGTCTCCAGATTCCAGCAAAAAATAATGTCTCGCCCTCGCCCTCCCGCAGTAGGCCCGTGCCACCGGCGTCTCCGCTTGCAGCACCCAACTCGCAGGCCTCTTCGGCGATGCGTCAGCACCGACCGATCCATGCAGCATCCCTGCAACGGGGGAGCGTGTGTGATGTCATCTTCCCATAGTGGCGATGACTATCTTGGAGCTGGGAGAAGAGATGCTCATAGTAGCACCGATGGGAGGAGATGCTCGCAGCATCAGTGGGCGTCCGGGCGGCAGCAGGCGGTGGTCGCCCTCCACCGACAAGAAACAGGGAGAAGGGGAGAAGGAGGTCGCTCGGGGAGAAGAGGGACCTCGCATGTGGATAAGGTATAGGAGGTTGGGCGTTGCGAGACGCATGATCTCTCCGCATCATATGGCTCACGATGGACCGGCCAAGCGTCGCGTCGGTCGGTCGTAGAGAAACGTTTCCCTTTATTTTGACAAAAAAATTCGTGTGTCAACTAACTTGCTATCCATGCGTCACTAGAATTGCCATCGCAAACATTTGATTTGCCATGTGCCCATACCCGACATTAGGTACTTATCATTTTTCATAAAATAAACGGTTCATATCAAATAGGTACGAGGTAAGAGGGACCATCTTAAAAGGGCCCATTCATCTATGCATGTATGAATCAACTGGAACGAGCATGCACAAGAACTGGAAGATGTTCTTCGCAGAAGAAGCAGCCTGGTACGATGCGATCAAGAGCAGCTGATAACACACGGCTTTGTCCTCGCACGCGGCAATGATGACAGCTTTGCATGGGCGTCCTATAGTTGTGTCTTCGCGCGAGCGACATGGCATGCTATTCTTTCCTGGTGCTCCCCGACCACGGCCATCCCGGACGGCTCCGTTGGCTTCTTCGACTGGCTGCCTACTGCTCTCCTAGACACCCCGTGCCGAGGCGACGTGGACTCGTCACCGTGGCCTCACTGGTGGCGTGGTCCCTCTGGCGGCACCGGAACACCGTCATCTTCGATAAGATTGCGCCCTCACTGTCATCGCTCATTGCCGCAATCAAGGATGAAGCTCGCTTTTGGGCCATGGCTGGAGCTAGAGGAATGAACTTAGGGCTAGCTGTAACCTGAACGTGTCTTTTGGGGGCTGAGCAACCCACTGTCTTCTGCTCCTCTCGTCACCACAGCGTCACCAATCTTGTGTACATCTCTATGGTGATCCCCTGTACTTTCTAACTTTCTCCCGTATCAATGCAATGATACGATATCTAAGCGTATTCGAGAAAAAGCCATGGTCGTCGGTTCTGTCACAGCACAACGGCGTCCACATCTCAACACGGACGCTAGCATGGCACTCCTGCCGGCGTGGAGGAGCCATGGTCCTCTGTAGTATCTGTTTTATGTCCACATGCTGTGTGCGGGTGCGCTGTAGTAGTGGAGAAAAAAAATCATAAATTCTGAGTTGTAGAGTCTTGAGCACACAATGGACTAGTTGCCAGTTGAAGGGAAATTTTTGGCTAAAACTCAACGAAAGCAACCGTATGCAAACGAGAAGGCCATTAAGGCATAAGCTCAAATCCTATCAGCAAGCCCGCGTAAATGCTCACATTTACAGACGATCTCATACTCGCATAAATAAACATTTGTGGGGAATGGGGACCGGTCATCATCAACAAGCCAAACAGAATGGCGATGCTAACCAAGGTAAAGTAGCATCAGCATCATTAGCAATCAAAACAGAACAATCATACAGTTATGGCACTGCTAGGAGGGCGCGCGAGGGACGGCCGGGGATCTTTTGCCCACGGCCGGGCAAGATGAAAGGGATTTCCTTCTTAATTCTTTCTTGATTAGATTGATACATCTCCTCTCTTTATATAGAGAGGTTTACTTGATTCCCAAGCAAGGCTTACTTGACCCCTAAGCAAGCGACCCTTATCTCTAATTAACCCTAAGACTAACGGGCTATACTGCTAGCCCAGGCCATTAGACCCATTATGTACTATAACACTACACCCCACCTGGACATGCAGCTTGTCCTCGAGCTGCAGCCTAACCAACTTATAACCATGACTCGACGCAACACAGACCTAACACCTAAAAACAAGCCTTTTACATCTCGGCTTGTTTTATTACTCTCAACCTGAAATGGACTGGGATGATTTATTTTAAACCTCTTAACAAAAAAATGAATACCATCCGCACGTCAGACGTGCACATGTATAGTCACCTGAATCCCATGGACACCATCTGGACAAAAGGAGTGCATGTGTATGGCCACCTGGAAGTGGTCGCAAGAGCGACCAGCAGAGGCGCCCTCGCGGCGGCCGGCGGCGGAATGCAGTGGTGCTACGCGGTGCGCTCCTGTCGGTGACACCACGCCTTCTCCCCACTGGACGGTTGTTGCTCGGCACCGCACATAGAAGAGTGGAGGGCTGTCAATGGAGAATGGCGAGGAGGGGTGCACCTCCCCAACCGCCGATGTCGCAGACTTTGAGGACGCTGTCCGTGGGGAAAACAGCATGCCCAAGATCCCCGACGCAGCGGACGAGATCGAGGTCCTTTGCACAGCTAAGCGCAACTAGGAGGAGCGGCAGCTACAGACCACGCAACTCCCGCACACGCCGATGCGCTAGGAGGCCGCGTGCAGCAGCCTGCAGCCTCACCGCCGCCGACACGTGGCGGGTAGTGATCCAAGCTGGAAGCGATGATGGCGACGGCGAGAACTTGATCTGCTGGATGGGGACGCCCTGGTGAAGCGGTGATGGCGACGGCGGAAACTTGATCTGGTGGATCGGGACTCCTGTCGGTGCGGTCGATGCGGGGCCGGAGCTGATCGGCGATGGCTGCTGCGGTGGAGCGCCGGGCGCGGTGAAGGTCGCCAGGAGCGGTGGCTGCCACTGCAGCCAGGGCGGGGCGGTGGATGGCAGCTGTTGCAGCGGCCCGGTGAGCGCAGCGGAGGCCACCTGGTGCGGCTGCCATGGTAGCCAGGACGGGGCGGTGGTGGCGGTGGATGGCGCTGCAGCGGCTACTGCAGCAGCCCGGCGAGCGCGGCGGTGGCCGCCTGGTGCGGCGGCTGCCACGGCAGCCAAGACGGGGCGGTGGATGGATGCTGCAGCAGCCCAGCGAGCGCGGGGGGGCCACCTGGTGCGATGGCGGTGATGGGCGGCGCAGCCAGGTGCGGCCCGTAGGACTCGGCCAGGAACAGGCGGGTCTCCTGGACCACCTGTGTTAGGTCCCGCGGCGCCCCGGACACCTCCTCCGGGGTGAGGACGACGGGGGCGGGCGCAACGGAGGATCCCGACGCGGGCAGGAGCAGGGCGACGGTCGTGGTAATCACCGGAGGCGACGAGATGACCGGCAGCGAAAGAGACTAGTTGGACCACGGTGAACACATGATCGAACCGAAGCTAGCTGATACCAAATTGTTATGGCCCTGCTAGAAGGAGGGCGCGAGAGGGCCGGCCGGGGACCTTTTGCCCACGGCCGGGCAAGATGGAAGGGATTTCTTTCTTAATTCTTGCTTGATTAGATTGATACATCTCCTCTCTTTATATACAAAGGTTTACTTGACTCCCAAGCAAGGCTTACTTGACCCCTAAGCAAGCGACCTTTATCTCTAATTAACCCTAAGACTAACGGGCTATACCGCCAGCCCAGGCCATTAGACCCATTACGTACTATAACACTACACCCCACTTGGACATGCAGCTTGTCCTCGAGCTGCAGCCTAACCAACTTATAACCATGACTCGACGCAACACAGACCTAACACCTAAAAACAAGCCTTTTACATCTTGGCATGTTTTTTTACTGTCAACCTGAAATGGACTGAGATGATTTATTTTAAACCTCTTAACAAGAAATGAATACCATCCGCACGTCGAACATGCACGTGTACAGTCACCTGAATCCCATGGACACCATCTGGACAAAAGGAGTGCATGTGTATGGCCACCTGGAAGTGGTCGCAAGAGCGACCAGCAGAGGCGCCCTCGCGGAGGCCGGCGGCGGAATGCAGTGGTGCTACGCGGTGCGCTCCTGTCGGTGACACCATGCCTTCTCCCCACCGGACGGCTGTTGGTCGGCACCACACATAGAAGAGTGGAGGGCTGTCGATGGAGAATGGCGAGGAGGGGTGCGTGTCACACCCTCGATGCGACTATAGCTCCCACGTGTTGAGGCACGACTTAGAGACATAATCGCATTGAAGGCATATGTCGCAAGTTAGGCAATCTTCACAACATCCCATGTAATATGAATAATAAAGGGGAGATAACATAGTTGGCTTACACTCACCACGTCAATCAAGTACATAAATAACATTACATCATCCAAACACTCATGGCCCGACTACGGCGCCAAAATAAAGAGAACCCAACAGGCGACAACGTCCCGTTCACCCCCAACTGGGCACCACTACTGATTGTCGGGAAAGGAAACATAGTATCGTTGAGAGTCTTCGTCGAACTCCCACTTGAGCTCATACGCATCTCCTGGAGCGGAATCATCAGGCCCTGCATCTGGTGTAATGGTAATCTGTGAGCCACAGGGACTCAGCAATCTCGCACCCTCGCGATCAAGACTATTTAAGCTTATGGTATGGCAAGGTAAAATATGAGTGGAGCTGCAGCAAGCGACTAGCAAGTATGGTAGCTAACTTATTCGCAAAAGAGAGCGAGAAGAGGAGGCAAAGCACGAGCGAGAAGCTAGAGAACAATCTGCGCAAACATTACTCCAACACCGTGTCCACTTCCCGGACTCCGCCGAGAAGAGGCCATCACGGTAACACACTCAGTTGATTCATTTTAATTAATTAAGGTTCAAGTTATCTACAACCGGACATTAACAAATTCCCATCTGCCCATAACCGCGGGCGCGGCTTTCGAAAGTTCAATCCCTGCAGGGGAGTCCCAACTTAGCCCATGACAAGCTCTCACGGTCAACAAAGGAATAGACCTCCTCCCAAGACGTCCCGATCAGACTCGGTATCTCGGTAACTCAAGACACTTCGACAGGTTAAAACAAGACCAGCAACACCACCCGAATGTGCCGACAAATCCCGATAGGAGCTGCACATATCTCTTTCTCAGGGCACACTCAGATAAGCAGTCCGTACAACTAAAACCAGCCCTCGAGTTTCCCCGAGGTGGCGCTGCAAGGGGCTCTAGTTTGGACCAACACTCAGAGGAGCACTGGCCCGGGGGGGTTAAAATAAGATGACCCTTGAGTCTGCAGAACCCAAGGGAAAGAAAAAGGCTAGGTGGCAAATGGTAAAACCAATGTTGGGCATTGCTGGAAAAGCTTTAATCAAGGCGAACTATCAAGGGGTTCCCATTATAACTCAACCGCGTAAGGAACGCAAAATCCGGGAACATAACACCGATATGACGGAAACTAGGGCGGCAAGAGTGGAACAAAACACTAGACGAGAGGCCAAGCCTTCCACCCTTTACCAAGTATATAGATGCATTAAGATAACATGGCAATATAATGATATCCCAACAAGTAAATAAAAGATGTTCCAACAAGAAACGGCCTCCAATCTTCACCTGCAACTAGCAACACTATAAGAGGGGCTGAGCAAAGCGGTAACATAGCCAATCAACAGTTTGCTAGGACAAAGGTGGGTTAGAGGTTTGACATGGCAATTTAGGTGGCTTTCAAGCAAGTGGTAGGCATCGTAGCAATGGCATAGCAAAAGAGCGAGCAAACTAGCATAGCAAAGATAGTAGTGATTTTGAGGGTATGATCATCTTGCCTGCACAGTTGTCAGAGTTGACTGGATCCTCGAAAGCAAACTCAACGGGCTCCTCGTTAGCGAACTTGTCTTCCGGCTCTACCCAAACAAGACAAACAAGCAACAAGGATACAATCAACCACGTGCAAGACCAAGCAATATGATAAAATGATGATATGCTATGCGGGATGCGATCTGGGATGCAAAATGCAAGATATGACAGGAAATGCATGAACCTGCCCTCAACATGGAAATCCAAGTGTGTCACTGGAAAGATGAGATGAAATCACTTGAAAACGATATAAAGAACGCCGGAATCGGAGTTACGGTTTGGAAATGGCAAGCGATTCAAAAATGACACCGGTCTGCGATTTACAGCAAGTAGGCATCTAAATGCAATGAAATGAACATGCTACAGCCACCAAACATGACAACAAAATACATGGCAGGGATGCACACAAGATGCTTAACAAAAGTCTAGCACTGAGCTACGGCCAATTCATCCATTAACAGGTTCAAACAAGCATGGCAAAAACGCAAATGGTAAAACAGATCTCAGACTTAGTGAAATTAACACTTGTCTGGAATTTCAGATCATATAGCCCTCTTCGGAGCAACAAAACAACATGCTACAGGACCTGAACATGACAAAGAAATACATGGCATGGAGCTACTCAACAAGCTTAACAAAAGTCCCTTAGTGACCTTGAGCCAAAAGGGATCACAAAATATAGTAACAAGCACACGAACATAGCAAAAACATAATCAGTTCTCAGACTTAGTGAAACTGGGACATGCTGAAACATAACTCACGAAGGCATGTTTACGAGCTCGATGCACTCACTACGGTGCAAGTCATGGCAAGACAAGCATACACCCATAAAGAAGGCATAAAATACAAGCTAGACATGTCAAGAACAATAGCATAGCATGCATGGATCAACTACAATAACACCGGCAAAATCGCAAACAAGTTGACGATCTGCCCAGATTCGCAATGAAGCAAAAGTAGAGCTCGATTGACTCAAGCTAGGGTCCTCCATAATTGCAAACAAAGACATGGATGGATAGATCACTACAATATTAACAAAACTCCCTTACTGATCATCCTCAAAAGAGGCACGGATCACTAGGAAACAACATGAACATATGGCATCATGAACTAAACAATCCCAGGACTTAGTGAAATCACTAAGTCCCTGAAAACAGAATTAGCAAGTGCACCACTTTGCAAGCTTGCACAAGTCACCACACACATCCTAAAAATACATGGGTTGCACCTCTGGAGAGATGACAAAACCCTTAACAAAACATATGTAGAACTCACAGGCATATCATGCACACAATAATCATGGCGAAAATGACAAAAGTGCTAAACGGAGTAACAGATCTGACAATTAACTCAAGTAGCCCTCTTCTAACAGAATTTCGGGCATCAAGATGAGCTCAAATGAAAAGGATGCAATGGAATAAAATGATGTACTCTTTGAGATGAACATTTTGATATGCTATATGCATGAATCGGAGCTACGGATGCAAAGTTACGGAGCCGCGAACAGAGGCACTTGGATCTGCAGATTTCAGGACTTAGACGAAATTTATACCCTACAAAAGTCAACGGGACGAGGATATCCCGGGACGGAGGGATCCGGGCGGCGGGGCTGCGTTTGGATCGCTGAACCGGTGGATTTGATCCACCCGACCAGATCGGACCCGGCCGGAGCTCCGGCGAGGCGAGGCCTCCGGCGAGCGGCGGACGGCGGCCGGGGCGGCAGCGGCCGG
>NC_041382.1:270680341-270697462 GCF_002162155.2 Triticum dicoccoides | reverse complement strand
CTCCACCGGGCGGCGGGGCGAGGCGAGATGGGCCCCGGGGGCCGGCCTTGGGCTCCCGGGACGGCGGGGATGTGGGTCGGCGGCGCGGCCAACGGGGTGGCGACACGTGGCGGCGGCGGGGTAAGTCGGACGTGTCCGGCGCCGTCGGACGTGTCCGGCGGCGGCGGATCTGAGATTTTAGGGTTTCGGGGGAGGAGACCCGGGATTTGGAATGGGGGGTGTTTAAATAGGCATAGAGGGAGCTAGGAGAGTCCAAATGAGGTGCGGTTTTCGGCCATGCAATCGTGATCGAACGCTCTAGGTCACGGAGCAGAGTTTGGTGGGTTTTGGGCCAAATTGGAGGGGTGTTGGGCTGCAACACACACGAGGCCTTTTCGGTCCCTCAGTTAACCGTTGGAGTATCAAACGAAGTCCAAATGGTACGAAACTTGACAGGCGGTCTACCGGTAGTAAACCAAGGCCGCTTGGCAAGTCTCGGTCCAATCCGGAAATGTTTAATCCCCACACATGAAAGAAAGATAGAAATGACCACCGGAGGAGAACGAAGCGCCAGAATGCAAAACGGACAACGGGGAAAAGCTCGAATGCATGAGATGAACACGTATGCGAATGCAATGCACATGATGACATGATATGAGATGCATGACAAAGACAACAACACATGGAGACAAAGACCCGAACCCGAGGAAAAATAAATATAACTTAACACCGGAGATGGCAAGAGTTGGAGTACAAATAGGGAAAGTTACATCCGGGGTGTTACAACACTCCACCACTACGAAAGGATCTCGTCCCGAGATCTAGGACTGAAAGAACGCCAGGTACTCAGAACAGAGGTGATCCTCACGTTCCCAGGTAGCTTCACGGTCGGAATGGTGTGACCACTTGACTTTGAGAAATTTGATTGACTTGTTGCGAGTCTTGCGTTCAGTCTCTTCAAGAATAGCAACTGGGTGCTCATGATAAGAGAGATCTTCTTGGAGCTCAATGTCCTCGAAGTTGACGGAGCGGTCAGGAGTCTTGAAGCACTTTTAAAGCTAAGACATGGAACACGTCATGAACATTTGCAAAGTTTGAAGGAAGATCGAGTTGATAGGCGAGGTCGCCTCTCTTGCTGACAATCTTGAAAGGTCCCACGTATCTAGGGGCAAGCTTCCCTTTGATACCGAAGCGACGAGTACCTTTCATAGGAGAGACACGGAGGTAAACATGATCTCCGATATTGAAAGCCAAATCATGGTGCTTACTATCATAGTAGCTCTTTTGGCAGGATTGGGCTGCTTTGAGGTTATCACGAATGACTTTGCACATTTCTTCTGCCTCTGTGATTAAGTAATTACCCAAAAGCTAATGTTCACCGGTTTCAGACCAGTTGAGAGGGGTACGGCACTTCCTGCCATACAGAATTTCAAAAGGGGCCTTGCCCGAACTTGCTTGAAAACTGTTGTTGTAGGAGAATTCAGCATAAGGAAGACAATCCTCCCACTTCATGCCGAAGGAGATCACACAAGCCCTGAGCATATCTTCAAGAATCTGGTTGACACGCTCGACTTGACCGCTTGTTTGAGGATGGAAAGATGTGCTGAAGTGGATGTTAGTGCCCATGGCCTTCTGAAAAGAATCCCAAAACTTCGAGGTAAAGATGTTGCCACGGTCTGAAGAGATCACTTGAGGAATACCGTGCAGAGAGACAATGCGAGAGGTATAGAGTTCCGCCAATTGAGCTGCAGTGATCGACTCTTTGATAGGCAGAAAGTGAGCCACTTTGGTGAGTTTATCGATGACAATGAATATAGCATCATTGCCACGCTTGGACTTTGGAAACCCAGTCACGAAGTCCATTTCAATGTGGTCAAACTTCCATTCTGGAATGGCAAGAGGTTGGAGGAGACCTGCTGGCCTTTGGTGTTCTGCCTTCACTCTTCTGCAGACATCACATTCATTCACGAATTGAGCAATCTCGCGCTTCATTCGAGTCCACCAATAAGCTTGCTTAAGGTCCTGATACATCTTCGTGCTCCTAGGGTGGATGGAGAGGATAGAATTGTGAGCCTCATTCATGATCACTTTACGGAGGTCACCTTTGGGTACAACAATACGATCCTCGAAGAAGAGAGTGTCCTTGTCATCAAGGCGGTAGCACTTGTACTTGGACTGACTCTTGGCAATCCCAATCTTCACCTTTTTCACCATAGCATCAAGAAGCTGGGCTTGGCGAATCTGGTCTTCTAAGGTAGGAGAGACTTGAAGGTTGGCGAAGAAACCTTGAGGAACCACTTGCAGATTAAGTTTGCGGAAAGCTTCACAAAGCTCGGGTTGATAAGGCTTAAGAATCAGACTGTTGCAGTAAGCCTTCCTGCTCAAAGCGTCAGCAATCACATTGGCCTTGCCTGGAGTATACTCGATACTCGGATTATACTCTTGAATCATTTCGACCCATCGAGTTTGCCTGAGGTTGAGATTAGGCTGAGTGAAGATGTACTTGAGACTCTTGTGATCAGTGAAAATGTCCACTTTTCTTCCCAATAGAAGATGTCTCCAAGTCAAAAGAGCATGCACAACTGCCGCCAACTCGAGATCATGAGTGGGGTAGTTCTTCTCATTAGGCTTCAACTGGCGAGAGGTATAAGCAACAACTTTCTTCTCTTGCATCAATACTGCGCCAAGACCTTGGACAGAGGCATCACAAAAGACCTCGTACGGCTTGGATTCATCAGGCGGAGTCAGAACTGGAGCAGTGATCAATTTCTCTTTCAAAGTGTTGAAAGCAATGTCACACTCCGGAGACCAAACATACTTGACGTGCTTCTGGAGAAGATTAGAGAGAGGCTTCGCGATCTTAGAAAAGTTTTCAACGAATCTTCGGCAATAGCTTGCGAGACCGAGAAAACTGCAAAGTTGCTTCACGTTCTGAGGAGGTTCCCAATTCACAATTGCAGACACCTTCTCAGGATTCACGGCAATGCCCTTGGCAGAGATGATATGACCAAGATAAAGAACCTCATCGAGCCAAAATTCACACTTGGAGAACTTGGCGTAGAACTGATGTTCTCTGAGCTTATCAAGAACCAAACACAAATGTTTGGCATTATCTTCCTTGTTCTTCGAGAAAACCAGAATGTCGTCGAGATAGACCAAAGCGAAGTCATTGGTGTAGGCGTTGAAGATGAAGTTCATCATGCGAGAGAACGTCAGAGGAGCGTTGGCGAGGCCAAAAGACATGACAGTGTATTCATATGAACCAAAGCTTGTTCTGAATGCTGTCTTGGGAATATCTTCTTCACGAATGCGAATCTGATGATAGCCCATACGGAGATCAAGCTTGGAAAATACTTGGGCACCTTTGAGTTGTTCGAACAGCTCATTGATGTTGGGAAGTGGATATTTGTTCTTGATGGTCTTCTTGTTCACTGGACGGTAGTCAACACAAAGTCGGTCCGTTCCATCCTTCTTCTTCACAAAAAGAACACCACAACCCCACGGAGAAGAACTAGGCCGGATGAGACCCATTTTCTCTTGCATATCGAGTTGCTTCTTCAGCTCCTTCAACTCTTCAGGACCGAGCTTGTAAGGACGTTTGCACACAGGTTCCGTGCCAGGCTCAAGATCAATAACGAATTCAACTGGCCGGTGCGGAGGCATTCCTGGAAGCTCTTCTGGAAAGACGTCTTGATATTCGCAAACGACTGGAATTTGCGAGATGGCATCCAATTCACCCTTCTCATTGAGAGAAAACAGACGGATAGTATCATCACGAGCGGCAAAGACAATTACATCCTCGGACGAATGAGTCAATTGAATCTGCCTGGCTGCACAATCAAGCTGAGCCTTGTGCTTAGAAAGCCAATCCATTCCGAGAATAAGATCAATATCCGAGTCACCAAGAACATTTGGAGAGGACAAGAACTTATAGTCAACCAAAGTGATAGTAACATCCGGAACGTATACTCGAGATGTTATTTGACGGGCCGGAGAGACGATAGCCAACGGCTTCGGCAACACTTGAGTAACAAAATCATGCTTAGATGCAAAAGGTCTCGAGATGAAACAATGAGATGCACCCGTGTCAAAAAGAACTCTTGCAGGAATATCATTAACAGGAAGGTTACCCATGATCACATCTGACGAGTCCTCTGCCTGAGCTGCATTCATCAAATTGACCTTGGCATGCTTGGGGTTATGCTTGACCACAGCTGTACTTGCCGATCTGACAGGAGGAGGAGGAGGAAGACGCCTCTGGTTGAAACACTTGTTGGCATAGTGAACCTTCTGTTGGCACTTGTTGCACGTGACCTCTGAAAGCGGACGGTGATACGGAGCACTCGATCTTGGAGCTTGAGACGAAGTCTTGTTCTGAAAGCCAGGGTTGGGTGGGTGGGAAGAACCACTGCCACCTTTACTCTTCTGCTGAAACGGCTGACGGAACGGAGGAGGAGGAAGCCAAAACTTCTGCTGCTTGGCCACTTGAGTAGAGGAAGAAGGAGTAACATCTCTGACTCGCTTCTTGGAAGCATCACACCTCAACTGAGCAGCCTCTTGCTTCAGTGCCATGTTGTAGAACTCATCGTACCTCAAGGGCTCGAAGAGGACAAGAGCGAGCTGGATATCTTCTCTGAGACCACCCCTGAACTGATATATCATGCTCTTCTCATCAGGCACGTCCTGCTTGGCAAAGCGGGCGAGCTTCTGAAACAACTTGTTGTAGTCATAGACAGACAAAGAGCCTTGCTTCAGATTGCGGAATTCCTCACGCTTGCTTTCAACCACGCTCTGCGGAATATGATGAGCTCGGAAATCTCGACGGAAATCATCCCAAGTGATAACTCGTCCACCTCTGGAATCCTTGTACTGCTGGAACCATTCTGCAGCTTGATCTTTGAGTTGGAAGGAAGTGAACTTCACAAAGTCCTCAGGCCTGACGTTACTGCACTCGAAATGCTTGCACAGATCCACAAGCCAATCGTCAGCATCGGTTGCCTCAACACAATTGCTGAAAGTCTTTGGCCCGTTAGCAAGGAACTGGTTGAGTGTAGCAAAGTGACTCTGATTGCTGTCTTGATTCCCTTGACTGCCTTGATTGCGCTCTTGAAGAATTTGCATGATCAGCTGTGTGTTTGCATTGGTTGCGGCCATCACAGCTTGCCATGCCTCTGGAGGAGGTGGAGGTGGTGGCGGATCAGGATTCGGAGTCGTGCGTGTTAGAGGAGCCATCCTGAAGAGGTTGACCACCATTAGCACATTGACAGATAAATATTGAAGCTGAATCCAACGGAATGAAAATTGCAACATATAGTCTTCACATCCGAACAAAATGAACGAATGCATTCCTCTTGAAATGGTCACATATCCATAAATTGAGAAGCCACGTAGAATTAAGGTAGAGAAATAAATCAACAAGGTACGGATCAAGAACGAATAATCGGTAAGAAATCCCAATCTCAAACCAATATCTGTGGAAGAAGAACTAGAGCTACTAGAATTCCCACCTATGAAACTCCCAAACCTTTCCGGTTATGCAATCAGGTGTTGGGGATACAGGGGAAGCATAATATCTCACCCAAACTAGCAAATCCTACATCCAGTTGTATCCATCCTTCAACACATAACCGAGAAACCTTCGGAAACCATCTACCTCAACCTTCGAAAAGCATCCGTTATGCAAGTTATGGTGATACTCCCGAACTCCCGCCCCAGTACTGGGTGGCGTCGAGGTTATCTCACCAACGAACTGCATAAAAGAGATTTTCGATGTCGGCGTACTAGACTCAGGTATTCCAGAACTGTAACGATAAAATTATGATGACAACACCTCAGAGCTCAACTCCCTGGGACACTTCCACAAAACCCCTGACAGGAGGCACCAAGACAATGTTCTCATCACAAAACCATCGGAACGATTCCAAGATACCCGCGTGATCCTAAAAAAAATTTAGTGAAATTTGAGAAGAGAAGAGTCAAAACTCTACGTCGGGATGCCTTACCAGAGTGATGAGGAGACTGGGAAGTAAAAAGAATTCCTAAACTCTCCGATATATAATTCCTAAATGACTCAAAACATTTTTCTAGACACAACTCGGCCGCTAAAAACGATCAAGAAATGGGGCTCCTAAGGTCGGGAAGGCTCTGATTACCAACTTGTCACACCCTCGATGCGACTATAGCTCCCACGTGTCGAGACACGACTTAGAGACATAATTGCATTGAAGGCATATGTCGCAAGTTAGGCAATCTTCACAACATCCCATGTAATATGAATAATAAAGGGGAGATAACATAGTTGGCTTACACTCGCCACGTCAATCAAGTACATAAATAACATTACATCATCCAAACACTCATGGCCCGACTACGGCGCCAAAATAAAGAGAACCCAACAGGCGACAACGTCCTGTTCACCCCAAACTGGGCACCACTACTGATCGTCGGGAAAGAAAACATAGTATCGTTGAGAGTCTTCGTCGAACTCCCACTTGAGCTCATACGCGTCTCCTGGAGCGGAATCATCAGGCCCTGCATCTGGTGTAATAGTAATCTGTGAGCCACAGGGACTCAGCAATCTCGCACCCTTGCGATCAAGACTATTTAAGCTTATGGTATGGCAAGGTAAAATATGAGTGGAGCTGCAGCAAGCGACTAGCAAGTATGGTAGCTAACTTATTCGCAAAAGAGAGCGAGAAGAGGAGGCAAAGCACGAGCGAGAAGCTAGAGAACAATCTGCACAAACATTACTCCAACACCGTGTCCACTTCCCGGATTCCGCCGAGAAGAGGCCATCACGGTAACACACTCAGTTGATTCATTTTAATTAATTAAGGTTCAAGTTATCTACAACCGAACATTAACAAATTCCCATCTGCCCATAACCGCGGTCGCGGCTTTCGAAAGTTCAATCCCTGCAGGGGAGTCCCAACTTAGCCCATGACAAGCTCTCACGGTCAACGAAGGAATGGACCTCCTCCCAAGACGTCCCGATCAGACTCGGTATCTCGGTAACTCAAGACACTTCGACAGGTTAAAACAAGACCAGCAACACCGCCCGAATGTGCCGACAAATCCCGATAGGAGCTGCACATATCTCTTTCTTAGGGCACACTCAGATAAGCAATCCGTACAACTAAAACCAGCCCTCGAGTTTCCCCGAGGTGGCGCTGCAAGGGGCTCTAGTTTGGACCAACACTCAGAGGAGCACTGGCCCGAGGGGGTTAAAATAAGATGACCCTTGAGTCTGCAGAACCCAAGGAAAGAAAAAGGCTATGTGGCAAATGGTAAAACCAATGTTGGGCATTGCTGGAAAAGCTTTAATCAAGGCGAACTATCAAGGGGTTCCCATTATAACCCAACCGCGTAAGGAACGCAAAATCTGGGAACATAACACCGATATGACGAAAACTAGGGCGGCAAGAGTGGAACAAAACACTAGGCGAGAGGCCGAGCCTTCCACCCTTTACCAAGTATATAGATGCATTAAGATAACATGGCAATATAATGATATCCCAACAAGTAAATTGAAAGCACAAGTGCTCCCTAGGTGGTCTTGATAATTGATGACAACATATCTCTCGTTGGACTAACATTTCTATCTAGCATGTTTTAGATAAGTTCAACAATGGAGTGGCATGGACTAAAGGTTGTGGGAACTCCTTCAAGATGCTAAGGACAAAGGATTGGCTAAAGCTTCAAGCTCAAGACTCTTCATTTTACATTTTAGTGATCCAAGATCACATTGAGTCCATAGGAAAAGCCAATACTATCAAGGAGGTATGAGGTGTTGCTTAATGAGCCTCTTGCTTCATGTGCTTAATGATATGCTCCAAAAATCCTCAACTACTTTCCCATATCCACATATGACCTAAACCCTAAGCCAAACTCGGTCCTACCGATTCTTTCTATCCGGCGCCACCGAGTTTCATTTGTCATAAGCCACTGCCAAACCCTAGCAATTCGGTTCTACCGATAGGGATCTCGGTCTCACCGAGATGGGATTGCAAACTCTCTGTTTACCTTTCGTAACTTTTCGGTCTCACCGAAAGAGCGAATCGGTCCCACCGAGATTGCAATGTAAATTCAGTGTTTCCTTTTTGTAACTTTTTGGTCTCACCGAAAGAGCAAATCGGTCCCACCGAGTTTCCCTGACCAACTCTCTGGTTAGCTAATTACCAAAATCGGTCTCACCGAGTTTGTGTAATCAGTCTCACCGAGATTACGTTATGCCCAAATCCTAACCATATCGGTCCTACCGAGTTGCATGTCAGTCCCACCGAAAATCTCTAACGGTCACTAGGTTTACCTTTTCGGTCCGACCGAGTTTGTTGATTCGGTCCCACCGAGATTGGAAAACTGTGTGTAACGGTTGGATTTTGTGTGGAGGCTATATATACCCCTCCACCTCCTCTTCATTCGTGGAGAGAGCCATCAGAACACATACACAATTCCAACTCATATGTTCTGAGAGAGAACCACCTACTCATGTGTTGAGACCAAGATATTCCATTCCTACCATATGAATCTTGATCTCTAGCCTTCCCCAAGTTGCTTTCCACTCAATTCTTCTTTCCACCAGATCCAAATCCTATGAGAGAGAGTTGAGTGTTGGGGAGACTATCATTTGAAGCACAAGAGCAAGGAGTTCATTACCTACACACCATTTGTTACTTCTTGGAGAGTGGTGTCTCCTAGATTGGCTAGGTGTCACTTGGGAGCCTCCGACAAGATTGTGGAGTTGAACCAAGGAGTTTGTAAGGGCAAGGAGATCGCCTACTTCGTGAAGATCTACCGCTAGTGAGGCAAGTCCTTCGTGGGCGATGGCCATGGTGGGATAGACAAGGTTGCTACTTCGTGGACCCTTTGTGGGTGGTTGCTTCTTCGTGGACCCTTTGTGGGTGGTTGCTTCTTCGTGGACCCTTCATGGGTGGAGCCCTCTATGGACTCGCGCAACCGTTACCCTTCGTGGGTGGATCCCTCCGTGGACTCGCGCAACCGTTACCCTTTGTGGGTGGAGCCCTCCGTGGACTCGCGCAACTGTTACCCTTCGTGGGTTGAAGTCTCCATCAACGTGTATGTAGGATAGCACCACCTAGCCGAACCACGGGAAAAACATCCGTGTCTCCAATTGCGTTTGAATTCTCCAAACCCTTCCCCTTACATTCTTGCAAGTTGCATGCTTTACATTCCGCTGCTCATATACTCTTTGCATGCTTGCTTGATATGTTGAAATTGTGCCTAAAACTCCACTCAAACCAAAAAGGCCTAAAAATTGCAACTTTAGCACTAAGTGTCTAATCACCCCCCCCCCCCTCTAGACACATCTACTTCTAGATCCTACAAGTGGTATCAGAGCTTTGGTCTCCATTGCCTTGGTTTAATCACCATTGGAGTAAGATGGATGTGTCTACCTTAGGGAGTCTTAGACATAGAGTGCCTATTCTTGATGGAGAGTATTTTCATGAGTGGAAAAATGAGATGCTTGTAATCTTCAATCAATATCATTTGAACAAGTATATTGCTAGTCCTTGTGCACCTCGCATTGATCCTTTGCATCCTACCCTAGATGAAGATATTGACATGATTCGCAATCTTAGAACTATTGAGCTCATCATTAGAGGATTGCCCAAAAATTTGATTGCTAGTTTGCCTACTCTTAATTGTGCCTATACTATATGGAAATTTCTTGAGGAATGATTTCCCGATCATTCCTTGAAAACTTTGGATGAAATTCTCCATAAATCTATTGCCTTGAGTAAGATGAACTCTAGTGATCCTAGTTTGGGTAATTGTCTATTTGAACTTACCAATCTTAAGCATGCTAAAGGAGATGTTGGAATCATTAGTGATATCATATTCGAAGCTATAAGAATTCATAAAAGTGACCACTTTGATGATCATTTATCTAATGAATTACCCTCTCTAGGAAATGATGAGTCACAAGATCATGATGAACATGGATACTATGATGATGATGATGATGATGATAGTGACTTCGATCTTGATGATGCAATGAGACATTTTGGTCTTATGGCAAATCTTCGGGGATATGAATCAGGAGGAAAGGAATGGGTTCTTGATAGTGGATGTACTGATCATATGACCGGAGATGAAGAGATGTTTTGTGAGCTTGCTGAAAATGACGGCCCTCAAAAATATGTCTCCTTTGGTGATAATTCAAAGGGTAAAGTGGTTGGCCTTGGTAAGGTGGCCATCTCACATGATAGTTCCATTCGAAATGTCATGCTCGTTGAATCTCTCGGCTACAACTTACTTTCATTATCTAGACTTGCTGATTTCGGTTTGAATGTCCTATTTACTGAGGTAGATTGCCAAGTATTTCGTCGAGACAATCATAAAATGGTCTTTACCGGTATGCGTAGAGGTGATCTTTACATTATCGATTTCTCTAAAAAGGCACAACCTAAAACTTGCTTTGTTGCTAAATCCTCAAAAGGTTGGTTGTGGCATAAACGACTAGGTCACATTGGCATGAAAAACCTTGACAAGCTTATTAAAGGAAATCATATCCTTGGAGTTAACGATGTCATATTTGATAAGGATAGACTTTGCAGTGCTTGTCAAGCAGGTAAACAGGTTGGAGGAAGACATCCCGTGAAGAACATCATGACCACAAGGAGCCCACTCGAGCTACTTCATATGGATCTTTTTGGTCCCAACGCCTACAAGAGTCTCGGTGGAAATTCTTTTGGTCTAGTTATAGTTGATGGTTTTTCAAGATTTACGTGGGTGTTCTTTCTTAATGACAAGTCGCAGGTCCAGAAGATCTTCAAAAACTTCACTAGGAAGGCCCAAAATCAGTTTGACGTGAAGATCAAGAAGGTTCGGAGTGACAACGGAACGGAGTTCAAGAACGCAAATGTGGACACCTTTCTTGACGAAGAAGGGATTTCACACGAGTTCTCAGCTACGTACACACCTCAACAAAATGGAGTCCTTGAGAGGAAGAATCGGACGCTCATCGAAATGGCAAGAACGATGCTTGATGAATACAAGACGCCGAAGCACTTTTGGGCAGAAGCGGTTGAGACAGCTTGTCACGCAACAAATCGCTTATATCTTCACTAGCTACTCGGCAAGACGGCATACGAGCTTCTCACCGGTAACAAACCCCAAGTTGGATACTTTCGAGTATTCGGCTCAAAGTGCTACATTCTTGATAAGCATCATCGTTCAAAGTTTGCTCCTAAATCTCATGAAGGTTTTCTACTTGGTTATGGCTCAAACTCTCACACTTACCGTGTCTACAACAATTTCACCCGAAAGGTTGAAGAGACGGTAGATGTGAAGTTTGATGAATCTAATGGCTCGCAAGTAGAGCAATTGCCAATTGATGTAGGAGACAAAGACCCTTCAGAAGCAATCCAAGACTTGTCCATTGGCAAAATTCGTCCAACGAAGGTGAAGGAGAGTACTTCATCCGTCCAAGTGGAAGCTTCTACTTCATGACAAGGTGAACCAAGAATTGACACGGAAGCATCCACAAGTGGGACACACCAAGATGAAGAAAACAAGGAAATGCATCAAGACGAACATCAACAACCTCCTTCTCCACCACGACAAGAGAACGATGACGTCAACAATGAAGAAGGCCAAGAAGAAGAACAAGATGAAGAAGATGTTCAACAAAGACCCAAGCAAAAGCTCTCACGAGTTCGAGCAAGAATTGCCAAAGATCATCCCGTCGAGCAAATCCTCAATGATATACAAACCGGGAGAATCACTCGCTCAAAAACTCGTTTAGCTAACTTTTGTGAAAACTATTCATTCATCTCTAGCATTGAACCTATGAAGGTTGAAGAAGCATTGGAAGATCCGGATTGGATAAACGCTATGCATGAAGAGCTACACAACTTTGAGAGAAACCAAGTTTGGACATTGGTTGAGAAGCCCGACAACAACCACAACATCATTGGTACAAAATGGGTGTTTTGCAACAAGCAAGATGAAGATGGACAAGTGGTTCACAACAAAGCACGTCTCGTCGCCCAAGGATACACACAAGTCGAAGGTATGGACTATGGTGAGACATATGCTCCTGTTGCTAGACTTGAGTCCATTCGCATCTTACTTGCCTATGCTAATCACCATAATATCACCTTGTACCAAATGGACATTAAAAGTGCTTTTCTAAATGGTGAAATAGATGAGGAAGTTTATGTCAAACAACCTCCCGGCTTTATCAATCCTAAGAAACCAAATCATGTTTACAAACTTCACAAAGCTCTTTATGGTCTTAAACAAGCTCCTAGAGCATGGTATAAATGCTTGACCAAGTTCCTTATTACAAGTGGTTTTGAAATTGGTAAAATTGATTCTACTCTTTTTACTAAAAGGGTTAATGGAGAACTAATTGTATGCCAAATTTATGTTGATGATATCATATTTGGTTCAACTAACCCTCTCTTTAGTGAAAAGTTTGGAAAGCTTATGTCAGAGAAGTTTGAGATGTCTATGATGAGTGAACTCAAATTCTTTCTCGGTTTGCAAATCAAGCAAACTAAGGAAGGTACATTTGTCTCTCAAACGAAGTACACCAAGGACTTATTCAAGAAGTTCAATATGCAAGAATGCAAAGGTATGTCTACACCCATGCCTACTAGTGGACATAATGATTTGACCAAAGATGGTGAACCGGTTGATCAAAAGGTTTATCGCTCTATGATTGGTTCATTGTTATACCTATGTGCTTCACGTACCGATATTATGCTAAGTGTGTGCATGTGTGCACGATATCAAGCTGCTCCTAAAGAATGTCATCTTAAGGCTATGAAAAGGATAGTGAGATATTTAATCCATACACCAAATTTTGGCATTTGGTATCCTAAGAGGTCTTCTTTTGATCTTGTTGGCTATTCCGACTCAGATTATGCCGGAGATAAGGTTGATAGAAAGTCCACTTCGGGTACTTGTCAATTTCTTGGTAGATCTCTTGTGTCTTGGTCTTCCAAGAAACAAAACTCAGTATCCTTATCCACCGCCGAAGCGGAATACATTGCCGCTGGTTCATGTTGTGCTCAATTACTTTGGATGACCCAAACTCTTAAAGATTATGGGATCTATGTGAAACATGTTCCACTACTTTGTGACAATGAAAGTGCTATCAAAATTGGTCATAATCTTGTACAACATTCTCGAACTAAGCATATTGAAGTCCATCATCATTTCATTCGAGATCATGTTGCTAAGGGTGACATTGATCTTAAGCATGTTCGCACCAATAAGCAATTAGCGGATATATTTACTAAACCTCTTGATGAGAAAGTGTTTTGCAGGTTGAGAGGAGAATTGAACATCATTGATGCTTTGAACTTGGAGTAGAAACTCCATTGGATACATGCAAGACATGAGCTTATGACTAATCCATGATATATCTCTTATGATGACTATCTTATGTCTTGGATATATTTGTACCTTGCATGTTGTCTAACCCATGTAGGTGCTTGGTTGAATCTAATTCCATGAGATTGCGACTCACTCACATCTTGAGAAATCTCTACATCACCAAGACTCTACACAATGGTGGTTGAAGACAAGGAAGCACAAAACCATTCAAACATATCCTTTGACAAATTCTATGTTGAGCTTCATGATTGTCATTTTTGGATACACAAGTGCTCTTCCTTGCAAGAACTAACCCATGTAGGTAGATGAACTCAAACTCCAAGTGGTGCTCCCAACTCTTGATGAGCTACATCAACCTTGAGCACCCACACAAGTTCAACTACATGAGCAAGAACCACACCACCACCCAAGGTATGTTATTCCATCTTAGAGAAGCTTTACTCCAAGACATGAGTCAAAGCAACTCAACAAGATGTGAATACATCAAGATGCTTAAATGAAAAATGGTAACCCCATTTTGAGCTTAAACGATGAGTATGACCTATGATCAAGTGTTCTCACTTGACTCCTAAATCAATATACTCTAACATAGGTGACTATGTCACCGCCCAACTCTAGATGAAGTTCTCTTGTGTTCTTTTCTGTGTTATTGCATTTGTCTCATGCATGTTTAGTTTCTTTCTCTTTTTCAACAAAAAAAACTCCATCTAGATCTTTCAGTTTCTTCTCTTTTCTCTTTGTTTTTGTTCTGCATTTTCTGCATTTAATTCCTTGCAAATCCTTCAGGTAATTCATTGCAAATCTTTGTGAGATCCTACATGTCTAGTGAGCTGAGGTGACAAGTGTTTTTCTCTGTGTAAACTCGGTTTCACCGACTTGCAATTTTTGGTCCAACCGAATCTTTTCGGTACCACCGAAATATGCCACTCGGTGCCACCGACTTTGCAATCAGAAAAACAGTTTGCCACTTGGTCTACATTTCTTCTGATCCAGCTCCACTCAATGAATCTTGTCCTCTACAAGCATCAAAATTTTATCCTTTGCTTTGTGCTGGGTCTCAAGGACCAAACCTATACGACAGATTCCAGAAAGCCCTTCTTGGAAATTGATGTCAAAGGGGGAGAGAGAGATCACATCAAAGCTTGCAGGAGAAAGAGATCACATCAAAGCACATCAAAGCTCAAGGGGGAGAGAAAGTCTCAAGGATCCCAGATGTTGTTAAGGGGGAGAGAGAGATTTCCCAGATGTTATTAAGGGGGAGAGAGAGATTTCCAGGGAGAGAAAATAATCAAGGATCCCAGATGCTTGATGTTCAAGAGGAGAGATGTCACATGCCTTTTGGGGGAAAGACATGTATTTGCATTAAGTTCTATCCATTTGTATCTTTCAGCTCTGATTTTCTGTTCCCCATCTTCTCCCAATATCCCATGTAAGATTCAGGGGGAGCAAGACACCTAAGGGAAAGAAATCAGTCAAATTCATTGCATATCTTTATTCTTGGGGACATGTTGAATCCAATGTGGTACCTTGCACTCACTCTCTACATGTCATCCCAGTCTTGGTATTCTTGTGGTTTCTTTTGTTTACTCTGGCTAGTGGATGTACCTGTGTTATCTAACTTTGTTTGTGCAGGTTCATTCCATCCTAAACCAACTCAAGACCACAAGGTAAGTATATGCATCAAAATCATGAGTATGAGGAGTTCTTGCTTATGTACATACTGTTTGCAAGAAGGACTCATGAGCATGAAGGTATTCTCCTTGATAATCTTTTGCTCTGATGCATATGGCCAAGATACATGTAACACATTGCCTACTCTGTCATGGTTATGCTCTCACATGCCTCTATATTTCATATTCACATGAGTGCATACATGTAGGGGGAGCCTATGCTTGTTACATGTCCTTCCAAAGCTTTACTTGCTGTTCTTTATATCTTTATCTAAAGCTTTGATGTATGTTGCCATCAATTACCAAAAAGGGGGAGATTGAAAGCACAAGTGCTCCCTAGGTGGTTTTGATAATTGATGACAACATATCTCTTGTTGGACTAACATTTCTATCTAGCATGTTTCAGATAAGTTCAACAATGGAGTGGCATGGACTAAAGGTTGTGGGAACTCCTTCAAGATGCTAAGGACAAAGGATTGGCTAAAGCTTCAAGCTCAAGACTCTTCATTTTACATTTTAGTGATCCAAGATCACATTGAGTCGATAGGAAAAGCCAATACTATCAAGGAGGGATGAGGTGTTGCTTAATGAGCCTCTTGCTTCATGTGCTTAATGATATGCTCCAAAAATCCTCAACTACTTTCCCATATCCACATATGACCTAAACCCTAAGCCAAACTCGGTCCTACCGATTCTTTCTATCCGGCGCCACCGAGTTTCATTTGTCATAAGCCACTGCCAAACCCTAGCAATTCGGTTCTACCGATAGGGATCTCGGTCTCACCGAGATGGGATTGCAAACTCTCTGTTTCCCTTTCGTAACTTTTCGGTCTCACCGAAAGAGCGAATCGGTCCCACCGAGATTGCAATGTAAATTCAGTGTTTCCTTTTTGTAACTTTTTGGTCTCATCGCAAGAGCAAATCGGTCCCACCGAGTTTGCCTGACCAACTCTCTGGTTAGCTAATTACCAAAATCGGTCTCACCGAGTTTGTGTAATCGGTCTCACCGAGATTACATTATGCCCAAACCCTAACCATATCGGTCCTACCGAGTTGCATGTCAGTCCCACCGAAAATCTCTAACGGTCACTAGGTTTACCTTTTTGGTCCGACCGAGTTTGTTGATTCGGTCCCACCGAGATTGGAAAACTGTGTGTAACGGTTGGATTTTGTGTGGAGGCTATATATACCCCTCCACCTCCTCTTCATTCGTGGAGAGAGCCATCAGAACACATACATAATTCCAACTCATATGTTCTGAGAGAGAACCACCTACTCATGTGTTGAGACCAAGATATTTCATTCCTACCATATGAATCTTGATCTCTAGCCTTCCCCAAGTTGCTTTCCACTCAAATCTTCTTTCCACCAGATCCAAATCCTATGAGAGAGAGTTGAGTGTTGGGGAGACTATCATTTGAAGCACAAGAGCAAGGAGTTCATTACCTACACACCATTTGTTACTTCTTGGAGAGTGGTGTCTCCTAGATTGGCTAGGTGTCACTTGGGAGCCTCCGACAAGATTGTGGAGTTGAACCAAGGAGTTTGTAAGGGCAAGGAGATCGCCTACTTCGTGAAGATCTACCGCTAGTGAGGCAAGTCCTTCGTGGGCGATGGCCATGGTGGGATAGACAAGGTTGCTACTTCGTGGACCCTTTGTGGGTGGTTGCTTCTTCGTGGACCCTTTGTGGGTGGTTGCTTCTTCGTGGACCCTTCGTGAGTGGAGCCCTCCGTGGACTCGCGCAACCGTTACCCTTCGTGGGTGGAGCCCTCCGTGGACTCGCGCAACCGTTACCCTTTGTGGGTGGAGCCCTCCGTGGACTCGCGCAACCGTTACCCTTCATTGGTTGAAGTCTGCATCAACGTGGATGTAGGATAGCACCACCTATCCGAACCACGGGAAAAACATCCGTGTCTCCAATTGCGTTTGAATTCTCCAAACCCTTCCCCTTACATTCTTGCAAGTTGCATGCTTTACATTCCGCTGCTCATATACTCTTTGCATGCTTGCTTGATATGTTGAAATTGTGCCTAAAACTCCACTCAAACCAAAAAGGCCTAAAAATTGCAACTTTAGCACTAAGTATCTAATCACCCCCCCCCC
>NC_041382.1:270677384-270679948 GCF_002162155.2 Triticum dicoccoides | reverse complement strand
GAGGAAGATGGATGTGTCTACCTTAGGGAGTCTTAGACATAGAGTGCCTATTCTTGATGGAGAGTATTTTCATGAGTGGAAAAATGAGTTGCTTGTAATCTTCAATCAATATCATTTGAACAAGTATATTGCTAGTCCTTGTGCACCTCGCATTGATCCTTTGCATCCTACCCTAGATGAAGATATTGACATGATTCGCAATCTTAGAACTATTGAGCTCATCATTAGAGGATTGCCCAAAAATTTGATTGCTAGTTTGCCTACTCTTAATTGTGCCTATACTATATGGAAATTTCTTGAGGAACGATTTCCCGATCATTCCTTAAAAACTTTGGATGAAATTCTCCATAAATCTATTGCCTTGAGTAAGATGAACTCTAGTGATCCTAGTTTTGGTAATTGTCTATTTGAACTTACCAATCTTAAGCATGCTAAAGGAGATGTTGGAATCATTAGTGATATCATATTCGAAGCTATAAGAATTCATAAAAGTGACCACTTTGATGATCATTTATCTAATGAATTACCCTCTCTAGGAAATGATGAGTCACAAGATCATGATGAACATGGATACTATGATGATGATGATGATGATAGTGACTTCGATCTTGATGATGCAATGAGACATTTTGGTCTTATGGAAAATCTTCGGGGATATGAATCAGGAGGAAAGGAATGGGTTCTTGATAGTAGATGTACTGGTCATATGACCGGAGATGAAGAGATGTTTCGTGAGCTTGCTGAAAATGACGGCCCTCGAAAATATGTCACCTTTGGTGATAATTCAAAGGGTAAAGTGGTTGGCCTTGGTAAGGTGGCCATCTCACATGATAGTTCCATTCAAAATGTCATGCTCGTTGAATCTCTCGGCTACAACTTACTTTTAGTATCTAGACTTGCTGATTTCGGTTTGAATGTCCTATTTACTGAGGTAGATTGCCAAGTATTTCGTCGAGACAATCATAAAATGGTCTTTACCAGTATGCGTAGAGGTGATCTTTACATTGTCGATTTCTCTAAAAAGGCACAACCTAAAACTTGCTTTGTTGCTAAATCCTCAAAAGGTTGGTTGTGGCATAGATGACTAGGTCACGTTGGCATGAGAAACCTTGACAAACTTATTAAAGGAAATCATATCCTTGGAGTTAACGATGTCATATTAAAGGAAATCATATCCTTGGAGCCACCAAACATGACAACAAAATACATGGCAGGGATGCACACAAGATGCTTAACAAAAGTCTAGCACTGAGCTACGGCCAATTCATCCATTAACAGGTTCAAACAAGCATGGCAAAAACGCAAATGGTAAAACAGATCTCAGACTTGGTGAAATTAACACTTGTCTGGAATTTCAGATCATATAGCCCTCTTCGGAGCAACAAAACAACATGCTACAAGACCTGAACATGACAAAGAAAGACATGGCATGGAGCTACTCAACAAGCTTAAGAAAAGTCCCTTAGTGACCTTGAGCCAAAAGGGGTCACAAAATATAGTAACAAGCACACGAACATAGCAAAAACATAATCAGTTCTCAGACTTAGTGAAAACTGGGACATGCTGAAACATAACTCACGAAGGCATGTTTACGAGCTCGATGCACTCACTACGGTGCAAGTCATGGCAAGACAAGCATACACCCATAAAGAAGGCACAAAATACAAGCTAGGCATGGCAAGAACAATAGCATAGCATGCACGGATCAACTACAATAACACCGGCAAAATCGCAAACAAGTTGACGATCTGCCCAGATTCGCAACGAAGCAAAAGTAGAGCTCGATTGACTCAAGCTAGGGTGCTCCATAATTGCAAATAAAGACATGGATGGATAGAGCACTACAATATTAACAAAACTCCCTTACTGATCGTCCTCAAAAGAGGCACGGATCACTAGGAAACAACATGAACATATGGCATCATGAACTAAACAATCCCAGGACTTAGTGAAATCACTAAGTCCCTGAAAACAGAATTAGCAAATGCACCACTTTGCAAGCTTGCACAAGTCACCACACACATCCTAAAAATACATGGGTTGCACCTCTGGAGAGATGACAAAACCCTTAACAAAACATATGTAGAACTCACAGGCATATCATGCACACAATAATCATGGCGAAAATGACAAAAGTGCTAAACGAAGTAACAGATCTGACAATTAACTCAAGTAGCTCTCTTCTAACAGAATTTCGGGCATCAAGATGAGCTCAAATGAAAAGGATGCAATGGAATAAAATGATGTACTCTCTGAGATGAACATTTTGATATGCTATATGCATGAATCGGAGCTACGGATGCAAAGTTACGGAGCCACGAACAGAGGCACTTGGATCTGCAGATTTCAGGACTTTAGACGAAATTTATACCCTGCAAAAGTCAACGGGACGAGGATATCCCGGGACGGAGGGATCCGGGCGGCGGGGCTGCGTTTGGATTGCTGAACCGGTGGATCTGATCCACCCGACCAGATCGGACCCGGCCGGAGCTCCGGCGAGGCGAGGCCTCCGGCGAGCGGCGGACGGCGGCCGGGGCGGCAGCGACCGGCGGCCGAGGCGGCGG
>NC_041382.1:270670302-270676692 GCF_002162155.2 Triticum dicoccoides | reverse complement strand
CCCGGGGGCCGGCCTTGGGCTCCCGGGCCGGCGGGGATGTGGGGCGGCGGCGCGGCCAACGAGGCGGCGACATGTGGCGGCGGCGGGGTAAGTCGGACGTGTCCGGCTCCGTCGGATGTGTCCGGCGGCGGCGGATTTGAGATTTTAGGGTTTCGGGGAAGGAGACCCGGGATTTGGAATGGGGGTGTTTAAATAGGCATAGAGGGAGTTAGGAGAGTCCAAATGAGGTGCGGTTTTCGGCCACGCGGTCGTGATCGAACGCTCTAGGACAAGGAGCAGAGTTTGGTGGGTTTTGGGCCAAATTGAAGGGCTGTTGGGCTACAACACACACGAGGCCTTTTCAGTCCCTCGGTTAACCGTTGGAGTATCAAACGAAGTCCAAATGGTACGAAACTTGACAGGCGGTCTACCAGTAGTAAACCAAGGCCGCTTGGCAAGTCTCGGTCCAATCCGGAAATGTTTAATCCCCACACACGAAAGAAAGATAGAAATGACCACCGGAGGAGAACGAAGCGCCGGAATGCAAAACGGACAACGATGAAAAGCTCAAATGCATGAGATGAACACGTATGCGAATGCAATGCACATGGTGACATGATATGAGATGCATGACAAAGACAACAACACACGGAGACAAAGACCCGAACCCGAGGAAAAATAAATATAACTTAACGCCGGAAACGGCAAGAGTTGGAGTACAAATAGGAAAAGTTACATCCGGGGTGTTACAGTGCGCCTCCCCAACAGTCGATGTCGTAGACTTTGAGGGCGCTATCCGTGGGGAAAACAGCATGCCCAAGATCCCCGACGCAGCGGACGAGATCGAGGTCCTTTGCACAGCTAAGCGCAACTGGGAGGAGCGGCAGCTGCAGACCACGCAACTCCCGCACACGCCGACGCGCTAGGAGGCCGCGTGCAGCAGCCTGCAGCCTCACCGTCGCCGACACGTGGCGGGTAGTGATCCAAGCTGGAAGCGGTGACGGCGACGGCGGGAACTTGATCTGCTGGATGGGGACGCCCTGGTGAAGCGATTATGGCGACGGCGGAAACTTGATCTGGTGGATCGGACTCCCGTCGGTGCGGTCGATGCGGGGCCGGAGCTGACCGGCGATGGCTGCTGCGGCGAAGCGCCGGGCGCGGCGAGGGTCGCCAGGAGCGGTGGCTGCCACTGCAGCCAGGGCGGGGCGGTGGTGGCGGTGGATGATAGTTGTTTAAGTGGCCCGGTGAGCGCGGCGGAGGCCACCTGGTGCGGCTGCCACGGTAGCCAGGACAGGGCGGTGGCGGTGGATGGCAGCTGCAACGGCTACTGCAGCAGCCCGGCGAGCGCGGTAGAGGCTGCCTGGTGCGCCGGCTGCCATGGCAGCCAGGACGGGGCGGTGGATGGCTGCTGCTGCAGCCCGGCGAGCACGGCGGCGGCCGCCTGGTGCGATGGCGGTGATGGGCGGTGCAGCCAGGTGCGGCCCGTAGGACTCGACCAGGAACAGTCGGGTCTCCTGGACCGCCTGTGTTAGGTCTCGCGGTGCCCCGGACACCTTCGGGGTGAGGACGACGGGGGCGGGCGCAACGGAGGATCCCGACGCGGGCAAGAGCAGGGCGACAGTCGTGGTGATCGCCGGAGGCGACGAGATGACCGGCAGCGAAAGAGACTGGTTGGACGGCGGTGAAGACATAATCAAACCGTAGTTAACTGATACCAAATTATTATGGCGCTGCTAGGAGGGCGCGAGAGGACCGGCCGGGGACCTTTTGCCTACGGCCAGGCAAGATGAAAGGGATTTCCTTCTTGATTAGATTGATAAATCTCCTCTCTTTATATAGAGAGGTTTACTTGACTCCCAAGCAAGGCTTACTTGACCCCTAAGCAAGCGACCCTTACCTCTAATTAATCCTAAGACTAACGGGCTATACCGCGAGCCCAGGCCATTAGGTACTACTCCCTCCGTTCCTAAATACTTGTCTTTCTAGGCATTTCAACAAATGACTGCATACGAAGCAAAATGAGTGAATCTCCACTCTATCCTAAATACTTGTCTTTCTAGGCATTTCAACAAATGACTACATATGAAGCAAAATGAGTGAATCTACACTCTAAAATATGTCTACATACATCCGTATGTAGTAGTCATTTGAAATGTCTAGAGAGACAAATATTTAATACATCCGTATGTAGTAGTCATTTGAAATGTCTAGAAAGACAAATATTTAAGAACGGAGGGAGTATAACACATACTAACCACTAACCATGATGTATGAGGGAAACTCAGAAGCAACTAACACGTGATAAAGTACCAGAGAGCAAGCTTTGATCAAGGGGTCACCAACCGTGACTCAGTACTTCTAAAAAGAAAATGAAAAGCATGTAATTGTAACCTGGGTGGTAGGACTATCTTAACCATACACGCATAAATAAATGAATATACTTGTCCGCAGTCCACACCAGGTTAGCAAATATACATTTCACGTATATAGAGAGGATCTCGTGAGTTGCTCCGGACAGACTAGTGCTAAACTACTAGTCCCTGGAGTTTTCACTCCATCTGAACTAAGCATACAAACACAGCGCACCCTCACACTGGAAACATTGGGAAAGGGAAAATCCCAGCCCTAAACGGACGAAAACGAAATCTTGAGCTCATCGCTGAAGTCTAACGCTCATCTGCGACCATGCCGACTTTATCTTCATCAACTATCTGAGCTGAAACTGACTGTGATGCACCTGAATCCCTACTCTCAAGTGGTGTAGGTTTCTCCAACAGTTTCTCAGTGTCGGCAATGTGCTTGTCACTGTCTAATAGATTTTCTTGTTCTGGCTCCTGATCATCACTTGATACAGGTCCTACTGCCCGTGTGGTACTTAATCCAGTTGCATCAACTACTGGCAGCAAAGAGAACTCTGCAGGTCCCGACAATCCCCTCCTTGGAGCACCAGCGTCAGGAGCATTCCCCGTTGGTGATCTACAAGACCCACTGGTAATGCCATCTAACCCAGAGAATTCATCTCTCTGACAACCAGTTTCAGGAGCCTCTGACCTGGCCGTGCAAGCAGCAGCAACAGCTTCTGAAACTTCCATTGTATTGCGTGTTTCTTCAAAAGCAGGAGGTATCACGTCTTGCCTCTGACTGCCAGCGGAAGAAGATGATGGAGAGTTCAAGTTTAGTGAAGGGGCATCATTAGTCTGATCAATTGCAGAAGTAGGAGGAGCTTCCATTAATTTTGGTGCTGGAGCAGATATTTGATCACCTTGCCCAGATCCAATTTTGGGATGCTCTGCTTGCTGAACCTTATGTACTCTTCTCTTCTTTGGAGTATTTCTCGGGTCCTTTGGGCGAGAAAGGCGAGGTCCTTGGAATGGGAATGGAGGTATTGCTGGTTTTTGTTCTCCAAGAAGTAGGCACACAGACTCTGCAATTGCTAAAACAGTTGGTGGTAGTTCACATTCAATTGGCTTAGATGGAGCGCGCACGGCCTCCTGAAGCCAATGCGGTAGCTTGTTTGATCTGGAACTTCCAAATATGCCAGCGTTTTCAAGTAGAGGACTTGAGTGCTTTGTGTGATACAGATTCATTTCAATGGGCTGTTTGCCTAACCTCACACGCCGCTGCATCTCGTGAAACAAATCGGCCTGCCCATCTGTGACACTATGAAGAAGAATGTTCTCATGAGAACTTGATGCAAATTCATTCTGCTGGATCGAACTACTGTTTGGTATGTTTATAGGTAGTGCACCAATACTTTCCATCATAAAAGGATTTGGCATATATGGTGGGACCAGTCCAACATCAGCTTTCTCCCACTTGTCAGATGTGCTTCCAGGAAAATCCCCACCATAACCTGTTTTATTCTTGAAATCCTTCCATGGTGCCAGTGATGGGCCACCCTCACTCATAGAAGGCTCAATATGAGGAAATCTAGATGGTATATCACTGCAACCTAATTGAATATCAGTTAGGTGGGAGTGCAACTTAGGTGGCTCCATCTTAAGTTTAGAGAAGTTGCTTCCACTTAGTGCCCGAGACATCATGGCATCAGATAAACCAGGAAATGTGGAGTTGGAACTTCTGGTGCCTGTAGGCATTGGTTCCTCCATAATTTTCTGCTCCTCCAAAATCCATCTCAATGCTAGCTCTTCACTAGTGCGGTGGTTCAAAAAATTCAACTTTGGATCTCTAAGCATGGCATCCCAGTTACCTCTTCCATGCCTACGAACTCCAATCCACAAAGCGTCAAGTTCATCTTCCGACCAATAATCAGGTTTTGACCTCTTTTTCATTAATTTATTTGTGGCATACTGAGCACGCATCATTATATTGTCCAATACCTTCTTGTGATTTTCAGGCATGGCTGAATGGATTGGTTGAACTGGGCTAATACCTAACCCAGGAAGAAGGGCAGACATATCTGCCATGAATTTTGACCTCACCTTTTTTGAACTTCCAGCAATATCTGCCATGAAGTTCGGTAAAAATGAACTGTTTGGCAATTCTGGGATAGAATTACGAGCATACTCCTTATTAGTGCCCAGTGGGAAGTTGGGAAATAGATCTGGTACTGACTTCATATGACTGAGTGGAATATTGTCTTCCAGACCAAAGTTCGGAAGACCCATCTTCCCTTGAAATGAAGCAATAGAAGGTAAAGGATTTTCAACAGGGTCACAAAGCCCCTTCCCAGATATAGGAGGAATCTGCACAGAAGAACCATGTTATTCCTTATACTTAACAGAAAACAGCATGCTCTGATCAAGAATAACTATTGTTGACTATAGGTACAAAAAGAAATCTTAGGGTGCAAGCAACATGCCGTCCTAACATAAATAATGTGGAAACATTAACTTTTGTCTTCTGACAGGGGAACAACATGGACAGTGATAATAACACGACTAAATAAAATAATCCTGCGGAATGTAAAAAGGAGCAGTGCAAATTTGAGAAGAGCACATACAGAATTGAAGGGGAAATAGCTATCTGGAATGATGTTACCCAGCCTTCGCAAAGCTTCGGATGAACCAGGAAACATAGCCTTGCTGGGATCCAATTGGCCCTGATTTTTTAGTTCACTAGAATACTCGGCAGCAGAAGGTGACAGTGGCTTGTTGAATACTTCACCACTAGCTGGTTTTTGCTCCTTCATGTTTGGCCCACAATTTGAATTCTTGTACGAGTTTACCTGATCAGCATTCGGAGCACAAAGGCCAAGGACAGGTAAGAGGTGATGTGGAGTCCCTTGATTTAAGACATCAGTTGCCTTTGAGTGGTGCTTCGACGAAGTAGCACTCGCAGCAAGTTTGGCATGAAGCTCTCGAGAGATTTCAGGATATCTCTTTGCTTTCTTCGAGGAATGCCTCATTTCTGCAGTTGAATCACTGAAACGTTTAGCCCCAGATGGCTGCGCAGAGTCAGGATCTTCTACAACTCTCAAAGGGTTTACACCATATTCATTAACACTAGAGTCATATAGTTTTATGAAATCTTCAAGTTTATCATCAGCATAGCTCTTGATTGTGTGCCGCTGAGCAATCCTTTCCTTCTGTCTAGCACGGAGCTTTCCACTGTTGCAACCAGAAGTAAATCAATGCCTGAAGAAAAACTGTGCATGCAAAAGCAATTACATGGATACCCAGAGGGGGTGGGAGAGAAGGGGAGGGCATACTATTTTTCCTTCAAAGCCAGTCCAGCTGCAGTGTATTCTCGCTTGGGTTCATCCCCATCGTCAGAATCCTGCATAGCAGTATCAGCAAAGCATTGTCTAGCTGCATATAAAATCTAAGAGTGCATGGCAAATAGCGAATGAAAAACACAGTGCAGCCAACTATTAGCTACTCGCTCTGTTCCTAAATACAAGTCTTTCTAGAGGTTTCAATATGGACTACATCCCGTATGTAGTCCATATTGAAACCTCTAGAAAGACTTAAATTTAGGAACGGAGGGAGTACGTTTCACAATATCTGTCGTAGGCGTATAGCTAGGAGCCACAAAATTGAGGTAATATTCAACGGAATTAGATCATACTTGTTTTTTTATAATTAGATCATACTTGTTCACACCAGATACTCCCTGCATTTCAAAACTTAAGTTTTGGAGAGGCCCAGTTGCAGGGGAGTGGCTTGCAGGGAAAGGCTGAGTGGGGACGTGGTCATGGAGCCAGCAATTTGGGGTGCTAGCGAAGGAGTGCCGGTGCTTAGAGCATCTCCAGCAGAGTCCATAAACAAGTTTTTGGGGGCTGGGGGGTAAAAACAAGGTCCAGCTGGGTCCCCCAAAAGGGGAGGACCCCATTTATCGGCCACCAGCCCAGCCCCAATTCCCATCAACAGAGAGCGGGAGGAAGTTTCATCTCCCACCCACGCACACGCCTTCCTCCTCCCACGCCATCAAGCTCCACCGCCTCCCCTC
>NC_041382.1:270659073-270670176 GCF_002162155.2 Triticum dicoccoides | reverse complement strand
CACACAAACAAACTGGATCGAACCATTCCTGAGGTGTTATGCCGCCAAGCTCGTCATCTCCGCCCTCATTCTCGTCAGCCCGCCTCCGCCTCTATGTCGCTCCTCCCCTCTGCACCGCCACGCCCACGCTCTGCCTCCTTCCCTCCGGCCATCTCCACCCCACCCCTACATCCCGCGCCCTGCCACATCAGGGCGCTGACCCACGGGAAGTGAAGATAAAGGAAAAGAAGAAAAACTGGCCAACTGACATGTGGGTCCTGTATGTACGTCAATGTAAAGGCAAAAGAAAATGGGTGCTCACAAATGGGAGTGATGTCAAATTTTGAAGCCTCAGAAAATGGGGGCTACCGTTGGAGAAGCTCTTAGGGTGCAACCACATTTCCAGGATTTGCAATTTTGTAATGAGTTTAGGATGGGCTTCTGTTGGAGATGTTTTGGGTCGAAAATGTTCCCAAGCATCCTCGGAGTACCAGTCTAAGTATATTTTGAACACACAAGAGAGGGGGCAGGGGGGGTTGTGTTTAGGGATTCCATGTAGTTTTTTTCTTGAGAAAACGCAAGAGAGCTTGCCTTTCATTGCTTTTTAAAGAAAGAGAGTTTGGATTGCATTCCTCGTAGGAGGCAGTTACAATGCTCATGAGCACATCAGTGAACGTCCCATGTTTGTGGTACGATGGCGCGAAGCCCTAGAGGCCTGCTCTGGCCCAGAGGGCAGCCTCATCCTTGATCTTTGTAAGCAGGTCATTCGCCGAGGGCCGTCCTCGGTTGAAGACGCAATCGTTACGGTGTTTCCAAATCATCCATGGGACGAGGAGGGTCGCGGAGGCAATGCCCTTGCGCATAGGTTTTGGAGTGAACTGCCGCGCCATTTGCCACCAGTCGCTGAGTGAGGACTCGCTGTCGGGCGAGACGCAGGAGACGGAGCTAGTGCAGCACCTCGTACCAGATCTACCGGGCGAAGGGGCAGGCGAGGATGAGGTGGTGCATGGTCTCGGGGCCTGGTCGCAGAGGGGGCATCGCGTGGGGTGCTGCAGGCCGCGGCGGGCGAGGCGGTCTGCCATCCAACACCGGTCGAGGCGGACGAGCCAATGGAAGAATCGGACGCTCGGAGGCGCCCAGTTCTTCAAGGTGAGCTTCCATGCAGCGCAGCCCGTGGAGCCACTGAAAGTGGCGATGTAGACCGATTTGGCGGAGTAGACGCCACGGAGACTCCACTTCCAAGAGAGGCGGTCCGGCTCGACGGAGAGCATCGTGCGGCCAATTGTGTGCCAGAGCTGCAAGTATTGCCCGATCTCATGGATGCCAACCGTGTCGTGTATGTCGTGTATGTCCCGCGCCCATCGGCGACGGTCCTGAGTTTGTGGCGGCGCTTGGGAATGCATGCATATAGGAGCGGCGCAGTCTCGCGAATGGATCGCCCGTTGATCCATCGGTCTTCCCAAAAGAGGGCCTCCATGCTATTCCCAATTTCCATGGTGGTGGACGCAAAGAAAAATGCACGCTACTCGGCGGTGAACTGCAAGTCGAGGCCAGCCCACGCTCTAGTGTTGTCCATGCAGCTGAACCATAGCCATCATGTGCGGAGCGCGAGGATGGTTCGGGCAAGATCGCGCACACCGAGGCCGCCGAGCGAGAGCAGCCTAGCGACGCATTGCCAGTTAACATGGCAGTGCCCGCCATTTGCCTCGGCGCGGCCGGCCCACAGGAAGCCTCGCTGGATCTTCTCGAGCGCCTTGATGGTCTTCTTGGGGGCGTCGGAGCTGGTGAATCGGGATCGTGCTCAGGACGGCCTTGACTGATTCCATGTAGTCCATAGGGGTACAGCCGACTGAGGAAGCATGCTCCAAGTAATGTTAAGGTTCAAATAAGAAATCATGACGACATGGGCAAAATTGAATCGCATGGGGCCTGTGGTTCAGTTTTCACTTCCAGGTTCAAATTTTGCAGCAATAGCATCGCAATGTCACGCAAAACCATATGTATTTAAGAGTGGTTAGGGGAGACACAACCAATGTTTGGTAGTAGGCTCATTCTACCACAGTTTGGCTCAGCCATAGTCAAAATCTAAGTTTGATCCTGGCTCAGAAGGAAGCGGTAGCTGTATGCTTAACACATGCTAGTCAAACGTTGCTTTCAGGGAAAACTGTCTTCACTGCCATCCCCTGACTTTTGCAAAAAACTCAGTGTTGCCATAACGTTATATGCCACAATCAATGGATCAAGGTGGTCAAAATGAAGATATACTCCTTGCCTACTTGCTAGGAGGACAGATCTCGTTACTTACTACCAAAACAGAACATCCAGCAAGGCAGAAATGTTCGCGCAGGGACAAAAGTACCTCACTTAATGCTTCATTGGCAATTGCTGCAAAGGTTTCCCTGTAAGAAACAGCTTTCCTTAAGCGCTTGCCTCGACCAAGGGATGCCTCCTCTTCGATTTGATATTGCTCCCATCTGAAACACAAATATGCATTTAGTAACCGACCATCATGCCCACACAGAGACAGAGAGAGAGAGCTAAGAAGACAAGAGTGATTCTTGCAATTAGTACACCATGACTATCTATCCCTGTCTGACCTAAGGTTTCTTAAGGTGCTACGTACCGCTTCCTAACTTCTCCAATTGGATACATTCTAGAATTTGAGTATTTATTCTCCATTTAGTTTGTCTTTCTGTTTCTGATTTGTTAAAGTTATTAAGTAAAACAAGAAAATATGAAGAAAAAGATCATCAAGGCAATAGATAGCCTGGTAAAATAACAAGTACATCTACATGGTATTGTAAAGCACCTGAGACGTAAAAGTTTATCCCATTCATTTTCTTCCACAGGATTAGCTGCATCTTGTTTTGTTTCTGATGCCTGTTCACAACCATCGTTGTCAATATTTGGAATGTCCTCAGCAGCACCGGGATCATCATTTATATCATCATTCCAATCGATTGACTGCTTCACGAATGAAAGTAAAAGAAACTATTAATTGAGATCCCTGGAGATAAGTTCTCAATTGCACAAGGTAAAATCTATTACCGTCTCAAAATGTAAGACGTTTTTTTACACTGTCAAAAAACGTCTTACATTTTGAGACAGAGGGAGTACTACATCACAATAACATTAGTAACCACCATCCAAAAGAAACAAGAAAAGTAATAGTAATGTAATCCAAGAACAAAAAGACTGAATTCAAAATTGGCGCATGGATCCATATATAAGCAGATGATGACAATAAATTCTAGTCAGATGACTCTGGTTAGGAATTTCCAAACCAAGTGTTCTATCCCTATTAACTACTATAGCTTGGTGAGACATGTACAAGACGACACACTCATTTCCATAACCTACCAATGAATCACTGCATAAACATTTAATATTCATTATTTGAAGAAATTACCTTTACAGTGCCAAGCATATCATCATTGTCCAAATCCCCATCAGTGCTTTCAGCTACAGTTGTTGGAAGGCTAGATCTATCAAGAAGCCTCATAATAGCATTTTCATCCCAAATAAGCTTGGTAGAACTGCCAATACATTTATCCTCATAAACATCACCTAGGCCACCAGTTTTCCTCCTATGCTTAACCTCAATATCAGATACATCATGTTTAGCACCAGAAGCTTCATCATTATCTTTACCATTCACCTCATCGTTATTCCTGAAGAGCTCCTCAGTTCCCCAGCGAATGATATCTTCCACTTCCTTCTGTGATTCTGATTTGTTAACAAAAAGTTGATCAAGCATCAATTTCTTCTTGGCAAGTTGCAAGATACGCTCCTCAACACTAGCACGCACTACAAGCCTGTACACTAAAAGTCTGTTTGACTGCCCAATCCTGTGTGCCCTATTCATCGCCTGTATATCAGCATGCGGATTGAAATCAGAATCATATATGATAACAGTGTCTGCAGTTGCCAAATTGATCCCGAGACCACATGACCGTGTAGATAACAAAAATACAAAACGGGTCTTCTCCTGATTGAAACGAGTAATAGCTGCCTGGCGCTCAGCCACAGACACCGAACCATCTACTCTTTCAAATGCTTTATGACCAAATTCCAGAGTCAGATAATCTTCGAGGATGTCAAGAAGTTTCGTCATCTGAGAAAAAATAAGAACACGATGCCCATCACTGTGTAACACTTTGAGCATAGAATGCAACAAAGCTAACTTTGCTGAGGCCTTTATTCTCATTTCATGCAAAAACTCCGGTGAACCTGATTCGGGTTCAGTTCCAGGAATAAGATATGGATGGTTGCAAACTTTCCGAAGCTGCATTACTATGTTGAGCAATGACTGATGAGCACCACCTTTTCCAGTATTACGCAGTACTTGGTAGTTCTTTGTAAGCATAGCACGGTAGTATTCAGCCTGGATTGATGTCAGTTCGACAGGCACCATTCGCTCTGTCTTCGGGGGGATATTTTTCATTGCATCTTTTTTCAGCCTTCGAAGCATATGTGGTGCTACCAGTTTCTTCAGCTCCTCCACTTTCTCTGCTGTTGCAAGTTCATTAAACTTCTCCTCAAATGATGCTAGAGAAGGGAAAGAAGCAGGCTGTAGGAAGTTCAACAAATTATACATTTCACCAATGTTGTTCTGTAATGGGGTTCCAGTCAACAAAACCCTGTGCTGAAATGAAAATGTATTGAGCAAATTGAAGAGTTTACTGCTAGAGTTCTTCAGACGATGCCCTTCATCAACTATAAGAACTTGCCATGGCACAGAACGAAGATATGTAGCATCAACAAGCACCATCTCATAAGTGGTAAGCAAGACATTGAACTTGTGAGACTTTTTGCTTTTACCTATCTGGGTTGCATCGCCTTCATGCCACTCATATTGACGAATTGTAGATCTTGCCCGTGCAGAACCATGATACTCCACAACATTTAAATGAGGCGCCCAAGATGCAAATTCAGCCATCCAGTTAGGCATAGTAGAAAGAGGAACCAAGACAAGACAAGGCAAGTTAATCTTAAATTCACAGCACAAGGACGACAGAAAAGCACAAGCTGACACCGTCTTCCCAAGACCCATCTCATCAGCAAGGATAACATTTTTTGACTTGCACCAACATTTACGTAGCCAGTTCAATGCTTCCAGTTGATGTGGGAAGAGCATGCCCCCCTTAAGTTCTTTTGGCTGCTCAACCAACACAGTCAGCTCTTGGCGGTTTCTTGCATTTGCACGGTTACCTCTCACATCCCTGTCCAAAGCTTGGCATTCGAAGTTTTTGAACTGGGTAACCAAATGGACATACTTCAGCATGATAGGTTCATCTAATCTTTCCCAGGTGCATTCATCATAAGGAAGGCCACACCATTTGATTAAAGCCTCTTCTACTTCATCTAGGGAAACACGCAGAGCAATAACGCGTTGTGGTTGGCACCATTGGTCCTTGCAAATGTTTATCAAACCCATTCCATACTTTGCTTTGTAATTTTCTAGTTTCCGTTTTGCTAATGTTCTTAGTTCAGATTCAGAAATCCAGCTATTATGGATGTTTGATTTTCCAGCCCATTTGACCAAAAATTCATATGCAGTATCATCATGGCCATTTCCTGCAATTTTGTTTATATTTCCATGGACTTTACTTTCAGGTGTCAACTCTTGTTTGGTCTGCACAGTTGCATCAACTTCGGAAACTGAAAGTTTGATATCACCCTTTTCCGATGTTCCTTCAACTGGAACATCAGATACTGCCTCAATGTCACCATTTACTGAAGGTATGTTTTCTCCTACTACTCCAGCATCCTTTACTGTGATGATTTGGTCGGTGCAACGATTTGACAGTGTCTTTGTGGCTTCCTCTGAGTTCACTGACTCCTTTTCATGGTATTTACCATTATTCTCCTTTTGCATTTCACCACCATCCAAATGATCTTCACAGGCATCATGTGCTGATTCATCAGCGCACACATCCTCCAGAGTGGTGTCAGTATCGTTTCTTAACGGCTGTGTTGGCACACTGGAAGAACTAGAAGGAACCCCACCTTCCAGCTGCAAATTAGTTAATTCAATCTGCTCTGTTAAAGCATGGGGCTGCGAAATGATTTGGCTTGTCTGAAGCCGACAGCCTAGGATGCGGTCAACCTAAGCAAATCAATGTTTGCAATAAATCAGAGAACGTAGAAAAAAGGCAAAAAAATGAATGGATGAAGATGCAACACAGGTAGTTGATGGTGTAGGTATTTTCCAGACCGAACCTGCAGATCCTCCTGAGGAGTTATTATCGTATCCCCCGCCACAGGTAGCACCTGCACCATTTTACCAGATATATTAACGGCATTCTGAATAGATATGTTCAAGCAAAAATATTTAAGATAAGAATGAATCATCAAACAAGACAAACATTAGAAAAGCAGTGAAGGCTGGTCATGGTAGCAACCAAAGACAAATGATCCTAAAATGCATAGACAAAATTAGACCCAAAAATAGAAGTAGAAAATAATAATCAAGCCAGTTTAGTGTTAGGGGATTACAAATACCACTAATATCAAAACTGACAAGATGAACCATAAGATTTTACCAAAGCTACCATGTATCTCCCAGGTCAAATTAGAAAGCATGGTAAGATGTATTATTGAAAAATTATTAATCCGTTCAAACAAGAATAACTGTGGCAAGTTTGCTGAAATACTATTTAGTTTGTTCATAAAGTATGGTTGTAATAGAAACAAAATGAGCTTATGAAGATTATAACAGAAAAAGTGCTAACAAAAGCAAAGGAAGCTGCAGAAGTGCAGAAAATGAAAAGGTAGAAAAATGACATGGCAGAGGTAGAAAGTAAATGAAAAAATATTCTTAACTGAACATCTAACATACTAAATAAGTTCAAGTAGGTACATCAACCAGAAAATGGCTCAGCGCCATTTCTGGTAAGGTAAACTGTATAGAAAATGTCTTATGGTTTAATAAATCATAGCGTGTTTGAATACCTCTGAATGTTGTTTATCAACAAATTTCACTTTCTTTTTCCCTTTCTTGGCACTAGATGTAGGTGTTCTGCCATCCAGAGATCTCCTTTTTGGTGGTGATTCGCAGTGCTCAGGAGATGTTGATGGCCCCATTGACGAATCACTGCCAACATCAGTTGCCAAATATCTGAGCCTTTTTGTTTCAGATCGCTTAGAGTCTTTGTGACTATGCTGCCTCTTGGTTTTATATTTCTTTGGAGACAAGTCCATGGAGCGCAGATGTTTCTTCATTTTCAAAGCACCTCCATGTTTCTCCTGTTTCTCTTCTGAAGACTGGCCAATGAATCCTGACTTCAAGGGCTTCGTAATTGCAGATAATTCTTTGGTCGAGCGCCTCTTCAAATGTACTATCAATGGCTTCTTTTTCTGAACTTCATTGTCCTTCACACTGAGATCACCTTCCTTCAATGCACCAGGGCATGATAGTTTTACTTGTTCGTTTGATTCACTTTTCTCTTGTATGGGACTCCGGGTATTCAGAGAGACTTTGTTATGGGGAGATGGGCTATCTGCTATGGTGCTTGTACGCATTCTCCTTGTTCTTTCACGTTTGGAAGTGTCAGCATCCGCATTTCCTAACAACTTCAAGCTAACTTGTTTCGTACGACATCTTGGGCATTGCCAGTTCCCAGGCGGTGCACGCTATATTTGAAATGTAACGGTGCAAAGAGATTAAGACAGAAAGTACACCAAAAAAGAGAGATGTGCAATCAAACAGTAGAAACGCTTCAAACCTTAAGGGGGGGATTAAGACATTCCAAGTGGTATGTCCGTGGACAGCTATCGCAACACAACAAATTGCCACCAAGGTCACATTCTACACACTCATAGAAATACTGAAGAAACAAAGAGAATGTGTGTATAAGATAAGTTGAACAGCAATAGAGGTGACATACAAAAGTATTGCAAAGAAAAATAACAGTACATGAAGCCTTAAAGTGGTAATAATTTGTAATTGACAAGTCAATAACTGGAGAAGATGTAAATGCTCAGTTAAAACGTAGTATTGATTTTACTTTTGGCAAACATAGTTGCTTAGAATGTCTCATGATGATTTAATAAGATCTGTCACTCAGTTATAGTTTGCATCCTGAACGCGGCGACAACAAAACAGTTCATAGGTTTCCCCTAACAAATGAGCACACACTGACAGATATGACAAACTGTTGCGAGCATCGGAGAGTTCACATGTTAATAGAACATGTAAGCTCCTACTGAAAAGCATCACTTGAAGTATTTGTGTGATGAGAGATTTCCAGAACTGTTACCATCTAGTTGTTTCATCAAAGCTATACAATATGTGGCCGGTGAGGAAAGGAGTTACGCCCATGGTTAAACAGAAAATGTGATTAAATCATCGTTTAGCATTTAGTCATGGAAGAGCAACAAATGAAGTACTTCCATTGATCAATTTTTATATGCATATTTGTTTTGTGATATTCGCAAAAGTTGGAAGGCATGCATCCATAGTTAATGCATGCATACTAAGGCCTCCTTTGGTTTAGAGGAATCTTGTAGGAATTTCATAGGATAAGGCCTCTTTTGGTTCATAGGATAGGATTATCGTATGAATAGGAATTTTGTAGGAAATGAGATGACATGTATCTCAAATCCTATGAGTAGGAATAGGAAATGAGATGTCATTTGGTTGACACCAAAGGAATTTTTCCATTGAGTCTAGGCTCATTTTTATTTTCCTATGAAATGTGGAGGATAGGAACCAATCCTATGTAGGAATAGGAATCCATTCCTATGAACCAAAGGGCTCTAAAGGAAAAAAATCCTATAAGAATCCTATCCTCTAGAATTCCTATGAAATTCCTTCAAACCAAAGGAGGCCTAAGATTTCTGTAGGAAAAATTCCTTTAGAGCCCTTTGGTTTGTAGGAATGGAATCCTATTCCTATGGAGGAATTCTTCCTATCCTCCACATTTCATAGGAAAATAAACATTAGCCTAGACTCGATGGAAAAAATCATATGATGTGAATCAAAGGGCATCTCCTTTCCTATTCCTACTCATAGGATTTGAGATACATGTCATCTCATTTCCTATAACTTTCCTATTCCTACGATTTTCCTACCCTATGAACCAAAGGAGGCCTAAGCACACAAAGTATTGTCTCGCATTTCCAGAGGACTATTAGAATGGTATAGGCATTGGCAAATTTTAACATGGTCCCTCTTGCATCCTCTTTTCCCATGGGAGGTAAGAAGGTAAGAGTTACTCAGACCTACTACCTAATGAAATCAACGGCTCAGATCTATTATATAGGTAAGAAGGTAAGAGTTACTCAGACCTACTACCTAATGAAATCAACGGCTCAGATCTATTATATACTCTTACCTCTCATGTGAAAAGAAGAGGTAAGAGAGACCATGTTAAAACTACTGATAAGCATTCGTGTTGGTGACTTCCTCAATCATAGAGCTTTTTTAATCTACGAGCTTGGTCAAAATAGGTCTTACAAATATGGATGGATGGAGAGTAAATCACAGACAATATCCACAAGATATACTGACAAGTAATAAACTGATAAAAAGAGAAGGAATTCACCCCATCGTGTCCTCTTATCTTCTTGGCTGATGTAGAAATGCTAGTGTCATGCTTGGACCTCTTTTTTATGGAACCATTGTTCATTATAGAGTCCGATGTTGGTGATGTAGCCTCATGCTCATTTGACGAGCTAGCTGTTAACTTGCTTCGCTTTCTTTTGAATTTTGAAACCCAATTTCCATCTGCTGCACTATCACATAAAGAGCTCCTCTCCTTCATCGTTGGAGTACCGACGTCACATGCTGCTAGCAACAGAAGAATGCATTTCTTTATTAGTAACTCAAAATATAAAAGTAGACAACCACTAATTGAATATACTAAGCTCCATGTGTAGTCATGTAGTATTGTATGCATTACAATACTAATCTAAAGCAAGATTAAAAGTAGCTCAAGAGACAAGTACTAGAACAACCGAGGACTTGAGGTGCATGGATTTACTCAGAGATTACTTGTATAGTGTTCTCATACAAATACAAAGCATTAGCTGATGATCAGTCTCATATTAACGGATAAATGACAGCATTTGGATTATTGTTCACTGAATGTTCCTTTTGCTTTGTGCCAATATATCCCAAAAAAAAGGAATTCATGTATAGAACATGACAAAGCGAAATTAATGATATGCAACAAAGAAACAAAGCAGAACATTTTCCAAGCATGACCCCTTTAAGAAAGCTAACGGCAGAAAACAAGGATAACCAGAACATAGCATCGTTGTCGCTTGTCAGGACTAGTTGCTAATAATGAACTGATACTCAAAATGAAACTTCACGTATAACCTAGGCATGAAATACATAGCCAAATCCCACTAGGAACCTCACACTAATTCTTTGCTTCAGTCATTAATATACAACTGGATTGTGTTACCGATCTCTGTGGTACGTCGCTCGAAAATCTACCACAAATTCCCTGTGATATATTGCTTTTAAATCCACTTAACGAGTCTAGCATAAGCAGTCAAACACACGATGTGACATAGTGCTAAAATTCGGCCATGACTAGCAAATACTATAGTTTACACTCCAGATGGTTCGCCTCGTGTGCCCATTGCCAACGCGTATCCGGATTTTCCCTGCTGCTACTCTCTGCCGGACAGTGGTGTAGAAACAGCGCACAGGCAGCTAGAACCAGCTATGAATCATATGTGACAAACAGAAGCATTACCGTTTCTTACACAAGCTCACCAGCTGCTAACAAACCTCGCACCTCAAAACGCCCAAACCGGCACCAAACACAAATCCGAATCTCCGCCCTAACCCCGCACCCCGTCCGACAGTCAAGCCACTACACAGCAAAATTCTTGACAAAAAATCCCGTAGACCCACCCAATTAGGCGCTGAACCGCAGTACCGGGAGCGGCTTCACCTCGGGGGGTCGCCGCAGCGCCCGAAACTGGAGCCGAATCGACGGAGGCAGCGGCGGATCGCGCGGCCCGGCGCCCCACAGAGCACAGCAGCGCGGAGGGAGAGCCGGAACCGAGCGGAGCGGGGCGGCGGCGGCGGCGGAATGGATGCGGGCAGTGGGGAGGGGTGCGAATGGGGAACGGGGACGCAGGGCGGGGGCAGCAGACAGCGGC
>NC_041382.1:270624463-270658439 GCF_002162155.2 Triticum dicoccoides | reverse complement strand
GGCACCCATCGGGGGGTGGTAGGGGGGGCGTGCGCAGCGCTCCCTTCACGCGTCGCTTTCGCCTGCCCACCAGGGGCGGAGGTGGGTGACAGGCGGGGCCCGCGGGCGGCAGGGAGGGACACGTGGGGGCGGGCGCGAGGTGAGTGCCGGCTTCCGCGGTGGCGTGAGACGGCGGGCGGGTGGGTGGCCGCGGCCCGCCGCTCCAGGCGCGGGCGCGGGCGGCGGGTGTGGGGGTGGATGGAATTGATGGGACGATTCCGTTGGCCGTTGTTTGGGTGGGAAGCTGCTCCTCTAGTTAGTGCCAAGGTTTTTTGAGGTTTTATAGGTTCACACTGTGAGCTTTGGGAAACAAGATACTCCTTTCTAAATCCGGATGCTCATACTCACATTGCTTCCGCGAGGCGAATGAGATGGCACACATATTAGCACAAAAATCCTTTAGTGATAAATCTTTTATTTTCTGGAAATTGTTTATCCCTGACTTTATTTCTCACTCCATTGTAAATGACTTGGCTATTATTTGAGAAATAAAGTCTTATTGGTTTAAAAAATAAAGATACTCCTTTTCTTGTTCTTTCGTTCTGCCTTTTCCGGCCTTCAGCTTTCATTAAGTCACACCCTTATTTTTTCTGTGTGATATACATACGTCGTTCACTCGCTGCAGCACTGCTTTTTTCGGGTGGCATCACAACATACGGCATTCAGGGATGGCGTCTTCCTCCTTGAAGTTACCGTTGTGAAGCTTATTTGCTCTCCGTACCTCATGCCATTAAATGTCCGGGTGAAAACCTAAGATCATGCTATGCCAAATTGGGTGACCACGGTGTCCTCAACATCGTTTTTCCTTTTGGAGGCGTCATCTTGGAGATCCTGACGATGGATTCCGACAGTGTGCATGATTGATGGCGGGACTTGGGTTTGTAGTGGTGCCGACACGGTCTTCTTCTTTCTCTTCTTTTTACATTGCCTTTTGCGGCGTTTTCCTCCAATGAATTTTTGGAAATCAAAGGTAGACAATTAGGATGAAACTCTCAATATTCATTAGATGCATATGTAGTACAGGGGGTAGTCATATCCTCTACTATACAAGGAAAGGAGGAAGGCATGTGGCATAAGACAACCCCCCCCCCCCGCGCGCGTGCAGTCGAAGCGGGTCGTTGCTGACGCAAAGATTGGATCGAAATCCCCGAATGACGTCGTGGGCAAACCCTTGGTCATGATGTCTACAAATTGTTGGGAGGTGGTACGTATAGAACACATATATGACCGAGAGCCACCTGTTCCTGAACAAAATGAATATCAACCTCGATGTGCTTGGTATGACGATGATGGACCAGGTTGGCGGAGAGGTAGACGGCGGAGACGTTATCGCAGTACACCACCGTGGCCTTGTCGACAGGACATGAAAGCTCAAGGAGGAGCTAGCGGAGCCAGGAACACTCAGCGATAGCATTAGCCACTACGCGATACTCAACCTCAGCATTGGAGCGAGAGACTGTTGGCTGCTGCTCGGACTACCATGAAATAAGTGATGGACCAAGGAAGACACAATATCCCGAAGTGGAACATCGTATATCAGGGAAGCCGACCAGTCAGCGTCGAATTAGGCGGTGATGTCGATGGCGGTGGAGGCATGTAGCGTGATGCCAAGATCCATGGTGTCGTGGATAAACCGAAGAATCTGCTTCATCAAAGTCCAGTGAGCATCTCATGGAGCATGCATATGAAGACACACCTGCCGAACAACATACTACAGCTCCAAGCGTGTAAGGGTAAGGTACTGAAGAGCACCAATGATACACCGATAAAACGAAGCATCCGGAGAGGGGGACCCATCAGTGGCAAAGAGCTTAGCCTTCATGTCGGTGGGCGTGGGTGCGGGTTTGCTATTAAGCATTCCAACACGATCAAGAAGCTCAGGAGCATACTTTCGGTAGTGAAGGAAAAAGCCATCTGGACGACGCACCACCTCGACCCCGAGGAAGTAGTGCATGTTGGAAATATGCCCTGGAGGCAATAATATTGTATTTCCATTTTCATAATTAAGAGTTTATATTTCATGTTATAACTATTGTGATACTGGAATATGTGATTCGGTGGAAAACTCATATGTACGTGTGGAATGATGACCAGTAAAGTATAGGTCCTCGGTCTTGCCTCTAAGACTGACTCAAGTGTTACTCGTGATCATGTTTTCCGAATATTATGATATCATTAAGTGTAACAATAGTCCTAAAACAACATTGAGAGTATGATGTTAGAAGAACGATCATATTGAATCGACCTAATCTTGTTTGTTATACTTTGAGATAATATCGTGTGAAATCAACTATTATAACACACGGAGTGTTACCATGTGTCTTAGTTCCTCAGACGATGAGAGTATCGTAGTCACTTCCTACCATACGGTGGACTTTGGGGTTGCTCAAACATCTTCAATAACACGGTGATCATAACGACAACTTACCGGTTCATCGAAAGTTTGAATAGGGACTAGATAGCTCGAGAGTGGGATTTGCTCCTCTGACGATGGAGAGATACTCTTAGGTCCCTCCCGGTGTGACGGCATCCATCATCGTCTGGCCAGACATAGGTGACTACGTCATGGGGATGCCGGAACACTTTAACGAGAAAGAAGAACAAAAAGGGCAACGAGATCAACAGTATAGTGAGCATGTGCATGACTCAGGAGGATACCGATGCACATCGGGTTTTGTAAAGTATCGCGAAGCAAATGGAACATCACATGATAACCAAAGGTTCACTTGAATGGCATTCAGTAATCATAGGTATCGATATGGACGTCCACGGTTCCGCCATATGCCATTGAACGAAGGGGTTTCATTCATGTCTATGATTTACCGAACCTACGGGGTCACAAGCTTAAGGTAATCATGATCTGCTAAGTGTTAGTAGGATGGGAGTATCGAGGATTTATTTTTGGATTTGTTTCATTAATATTCGGAATAGTTCCGAGAGGAAGCGGAAGCGTTTTGGGGTCACCGGAAGGGTTTCGGAGTTTATCGGGCAATACCGGGTATTACTAAAAATTAATATATAGGTGGAAAAAGCTTCTGGTGGTGTTAAATTATATATAATATGCTCTAGTAATTAGAAGAGGGCCTTTATAATCAATTTAATCGCAAATGGGCCTAAAAAGGCCAAGTGGTAAGGCAACTTAGGCCACCAAGGCCCAAGTGGGGGAGGTGCCCCTTCTCCTATTCGAAAGGAGGGAGGAAGGGCGAATTAGGGAGGGATTCGCCCTCCCCATGGCCGATGCAAGGGGGATTCCCCCCTTGTGTGCCCCCCCTCCTCCCCTCCTAACCTATGGAGTATACAAGTTTTGGAGCCCCCTCTGGTTCATCTAGTTCTAGTTATGGTTGGTCCTAGTTGACTACTTAGAGCTAGACCTAGTTCCTCTAATCGTCATAATTAGAAGCCTAGTGTGGTTCTAATTTCCTCCCTCTAATTATCGAGCGACGATTAGCTCTGGACGGCAAAGCGCTGCCGGATCATGAAGATTGTATGCTTGCAACCAAGTAGAGAGGTCGTGCATTCGGTCTTCTATTCGAGGGCGGTTCATAGGATCCTCATCGATAGTTCGAGGGACTCCAAGTATGATCTACACTGACCCGTCTACTTCTGCTGCACTTTGGAGTCAGTAGCAATCGTTGATCCAAACTCTATATGCATCTTCATATTGTTCCTGGGTGATCGTAGGGTGGTTTTTTTTCTACTACATTTCCCATAGTGAGGACCCAAGTCATTAATGGTGAACTCACCACGAAGGCGATCAGTGAGTTGTCGAAGGAGAGCAGGTGTGGATGTTGTCAGAATGATGTAGTCGACATAGAGGAGTAGATAAGATGTGGCATCGCCCTGGTGGTAGACGAATAGCGAAGCATCGGAGCATGTAGAGCAGAAACCGAGTTGGTGAAGAAATGTTGTGATGCGTTGGTACCAAGTGTGTGGGGCCTGCTTGAGCCCATACAATGAGCGCGAAAGCAGACACACATGATCTGGATGTGTCGCATCAACAAACCCGATGGGTTGTTGACAGAAGACCTGCTCCTCGAGATGCCCGTGAAGAAAAGCATTGGAGACATCCATCTGGTGCACCGCCTAGGCGCGAGACACCATGAGTTGAATAACAATGTCAATCATCCCTGATTTAACAACCGGGGCAAAGGTGTCGGTGACGATAAAGAGAATGATTCCGTCTGGCCAGCATGTGAGAAGTAGTCAGAATCGCGATTCTATTATACGATTCTACGACTTTACGATCCAAACTATCCCCTCTGATTCTACGATTTTAGTTCATAGAATCTAAGTTTCTACGATCCTGGTAGTGAAGATTCTACGATTTGCGATCCTACCATCAGAGCACCGATCTGATTCAAAATCACGATTCTGACAACCTACTAGCACTAGTTAGTGTGTGTGTGTGTGTGTGTGTGTGTGTTCGACCATATGTTTCTTTAATTAATTATGAGCATCTACCAGTACTACTAGTTACTAGTACCACCTCCATCATGGTCTATTGGCCCCCATTGTATGTTGTGTCAAATTTTGATCAAAGATTTAACTAATAAAATGCTAATGCATGTCACAAAAAATTATATAATTGGATTTGTGTTTGAACATAGTTTCCAGTGATATTATTTTTGGTCACATGCATTAACATTTTGTTAGTTAAATCTAAGGTCAAAATTTAGCACAAAATGCGAAGGGGACCATGATACGTCTCCAACGTATATATAATTTTTGATTGTTCCATGCTATTATATTATCCATCTTGGGTGTTTTATATGAATTTATATGCTATTTTATATTATTTTTGGGACTAACCTAAACCTAGAGCTCAGTGCTAGTTTCTATTTTTTCCTTGTTTTGAGTTTTATAGAAAAGGAATATCAAATGGAGTCCAAATGAGCTGAAAATTTACGGTGATTTTTTATGGACCAGAAGAAGCCCCCGAAGCAAAAGAGTTGGGCCAGGGATGTCTCGAGTCAACAAGGGTGGAGGGCACCCCCACCCTCCTAGGGCGTGCCCCTACCTTGTCACTGACTAGGAGACCCCCCTGACTTGTTCCCGACGTCAAAAATTCCTATAAATATAGAAAACCCCAAAAATAAACCTAGATTGGGAGTTATGCCGCTGCAAGCCTCTGTAGCCACGAAAAACCAATCGGGAGCCCGTTCCGGCACCCTACCGGAGGGGCAAACCATCCCAGGTGGCCATCTTCATCATCCCGGCGCTCTCCATGATGAGGAGGGAGTAGTTCACCCTCAGAGCTGAGGGTATGTACAAGTAGCTATGTGTTTGATCTCTCTCTCTCTCTCTATCTATCTATCTATCTCTCTCGTGTTCTTGATTTGGCACAATCTTGATGTACCCAAGCTTTGTTATTATAGTTGGATCATATGGTGTTTCTCCCCCCTCTATCTTCTTGTGATGAATTGAGTTTTACCTTTGAGGTTTCACTGTGATCAAATTGAATACTATTATGGATTTGAGAACACTTGATGTATGTCTTGCGTGGGATACCTATGGTGACAATGGGGTATTCTATTGATTCACTTGATGTATGTTTTGGCACTCAACTCGCAGATTCCCGAGGTGACATTGGGGCAATCTATGCATAGGGGTTGATGCACGTTTTCATCCTTGTTTCTCTGGTAGAAATCTTGGGGCACTCTTTGAGGTTCTTTGTGTTGGATTGTATATTATGAATCTGAAGTTGTTTGATGCATATCGTATAATTGACCCACGGATACTTGTGGTGACATTGGAGTATCTAGGTGACATTAGGGTTGATTGATGTGTGTCATATGGTGTTATTCTACTACGAACTCTAGGGTTGTTTGTGACACTTATAGGAATAGCTCAATGGATTGATTGGAAAGAATAACTTCAAGGTGGTTTCTTACCCTACAAGCAATTTCATCTTATGTTCTCCGCAATAGGAACTTTGGAGTGACTTTTGTCACACGTTGAGGGATAGCCATATGATTTAATCATGTTATCATTGTTGAGAGAACTTGCACTAGTGAAAGTATGAGCCCTAGGGCTTGTTTCCAAGCATTGCAATACCATTTTCGCTCACTTTTGTTACTTGCTACATTGCTGTTCTTATATTTTCAGATTACAAAAACCTATATCTACTATCCATATGATGCTTGTATCATCATCTCTTCGCTGAACTAGTGCACCTATACAATTTACCATTGTATTGAGTGAGTTGGGGACACAAGAGACTCTTTGTTATTTGGTTGCAGGGTTGCTTGAGAGAGACCATCTTCATCCTACGCCTCCCATGAATTGATAAACCTTAGGTCTTCTACTTGAAGGAAATTTGCTACTGTCCTACAAAACTCTGCACTTGGAGGCCCAACACGAGTCTACAAGAAGAAGGTTGCGTAGTAGACATCAATCTCTTTTCTAGCGCTGTTGCCGGGGAGGTTAGTGCTTGAAGGTATATCTTTGTATCTTGCAATTGAATATTTTAGTTTCTTGTATAATCACTGTCGGATTCTGGGTTCCGGCAAACCCTTGAGGTTGGAACACTGGGGTGCGCACGAAGATCTCTCTCCCTCGTGAGCCCACTCTCGCAACGATCTCTAAGCCTAGCTCGCCAAACCCGAAGAACAAGGGACACAATGTTTATACTGGTACGAGCCACCGTCGTGGTGTAATACCCTACTCCAGTGTGGTGTGGTGGATTGGCTTGTAGGCTGAGGGTGAACAAGTACAAGGGATAAACAGCCTCTTGAGGAGAGGTGTTCTTGAGCTCGATGAGCTTGTGTGTGTGTGGATGGTCTGGATGATCCTTTGTCCCTATGGTGGTGGCTAGTCCTATTTATAGAGGCCATGGTCCTCTTCCCAAATATTAGGCGGGAAGGGGTCCCACAACGGCCAATTTGAAGGGGGACAACTAGTACAAGTTATCCTGACAAAAGGTGGTCTTCGCCTGCCAAAGGCTCTGGTGGTGACGCTGTCATGGGCTCCGCTGTGACCTCTGTCCTGCCGTCCTGCTGGTCTTGGTCTCGTTGCACCAATATGGAAACCTTTGCCTAATGCCTCATGACTCCTCGCCTGCGCTTGCCCCTTTAGCGCCAAAGAGGCAACAAGTACTCTGCACCCGCTGGCGCTCGCCTGGCTTTGGTCGTCATGGCTCACGTCACACACTCCTCACGAAGGTGCCCCTTGCATAGACATCTCCGCCCCTCGAGAGCCAGCCTAGGGAGGCTGCCCCTTAGGAGGTCTTGCATCGTCCGCCTCGCGAGGCTTGGCCCCTCGCGAGGGTCTTGAATGGTTGCTGATGAAGATGGGCCGTATCAGGCCGCTGGTGGAGCCACGCCCTGGGCCACAGGTAGGCAAGCCTGGGTACCCCTGTTCCCAGGATGCCGACAGTAGCCCCCGGGCCTAAGGCGCGCTCGTACTTGGCTTTGCGGCGAAGCCAAGGATCAAGTGCGGAGTGCTACAGGCCCAATAGCCTGCGGCCTTGATTGATGTGTGGCGATTGACGGGTCGTGGGCGTCTCCACTTTCCCACGCTGCCTCGGCAACTGCCCCTGACTTGAAGAGACCCTTTTGCATGCAGAAGAAAGTCATCATTACCTTAGATCGTGGAGGCCGACATTTGGCCTCCCTCTGGCTATAAATGAGGAGAGGGGCAGAGCCCCCGTCGCTCATCTCTTCCTCCATTCCGCCCGCTCTTCTTCTTCCTTGCTGCAACACCCATGGCGCCAATACGGAGGTTCTCCACCGCTGAGAAGGGGAAAACCCCCTGCGAAGAGCCAGTGCCACTCCCACCGAAGAAGAGGCCGGTCCGCTCCCACGACATTGTTGCGAGATCGGAGGTGACAAGGCCCTGGCACGAGCGGCCTCCCCCGGGCTACTCGCTGCCCTTGTATGCTCAGGCGGATGGCTCTGGAGAAGGAGGCAGGGGCCAACGCCCCTCGTGCCATGGCCGTAGTGGCTGCGCAGTGGTGGCGCGCACCGCCGCCCCACGAACCCACGCCGAGGGCTCCTCGCGAGAACTCGTGGTGTGGGTGGCGATGCCACCACGCACATGGATCCGGTTTCCGCCATTCTTCACCAGAGAGATGCCGCCGAGGGGGCCACTAGAGTTGTGGCTGCAGCACGCCGAATGCGACACCCCGGCGATGGGAGCGGAGGTCGAGGTCATATCCCCAGGCAAGATCTTCATGACCCACGGATGGGGTGAGGTCGCTCGTGTCTGCCGCGCGGAGGGGGCGCTCGTCATCCATTTCGAGTACGACGGCGCCTCCACGCTGTTCTTCAAGGTCTTCGACAAGGAGGGCAATCGCCTGGAATGCTACCCTGGAGGGGGCCGTCAGGATGGTGCAGCGACAGGCGCTCAACCCGCCCTTGGACCTGCCGACAGCTCCTCCAGCAGCAGCGGCGGCTCCTGGGAGTCTAGCGACTCTCCTGAGCCTGACGAGACTCCGGAGACGAGCGACGATAGCTACGTGCCCCCGAGCTCTTGTCGCGCCCGAAGCACAGCGGCAGCGTCTGCTCGTTACCGTCGTTGATCTGGATGAGGTTGGCATCGGCCTCCCCTAGTCCACTGTTGATGATGGCGCCAACGGCGGCACCTATAGATGTGATCCCCGATAGCCTTCTTCTTTTGTTCCCTGCGGGAGGTCGAGACGAAACCCGCGGAGGCATGTAAAGACTTTGTAGCGCTTTTTGTAGCAATGTTACTCCCATTATGAAGTTCGTGATTGCACGTCTTGCTCTGGCTCGGTCCCCCCATTTCCAGCCCTGTAGTAGCTTAGTGCTCTACGCTGACAGGTCCCAGTCCCTAGGCAGGCTGCAGCCATCGCTGGTATGCCAGGTCGCGATGTCGTGGTCAAGGCCAGGAGGTGAGCGGCCCGAGGTCCAGTAAGAGCTCCTGAGGCGCGATGCTCAAGAGGTCCCCTTTAGCATGCAAGCAACTACCTGAAGGTAGGAAAGGAAGGCGGCATCGCCGCAGCAAGGCTACTAGAGGTGGGAATCCTATCTCACAGTGCCAAGCTGATTCGAGCGCGAAACTTATCTTAGTGGTCCAGAGCCGATTCCTTGCGCAACGCTAATTCCGTGTGTCAGCTGGGTCAGGCTCGCGCGAGCTTCCCCCTCCTTTCACGCTCTTCTATGTGCTCTGCGTCCTCGGGTCCCGACCCTCGAGTGAGCTCAGCCGCCGTGGGTATGCCAAGTCGCGATGCCATGGTCAAGGCCAGGGGGGAGGGCTGGAGAGCCAGTAAGAGCTCCTGAGTCGCGATGCTCAGGAGCCCCCCTTTAACGCGCAAGAAAATTGTGCGAAAAAAGAAGGAGCCCGCGGTGTCGCTCGCCATCAGCCTCCGGAGATTCCTACAGGTTAGCGCGAGGGAGGAATACAAGTTGCAACCGCGCTTGCCGGTCTGCCACTGGTCGTTCCGCAAGAAGATGAAGGCACTGAGGGCCTGGTAAGGTGACATGCGCGGGGCGTGCCGCGAGCCAGAGCTCGACCGTTTAGATTTGTCAGCGTTGCAGGGACGGACCCGAGCACAAGCGCGGTGCTAGCATGAGTAGCCCCCGTTGCGAGATGATCTTCAAGGCGCCGACCGTCGCTTGGTGGCGGGGTGCCTGGAGCTAATTTCGGGTTGGCTGCACTCCGACGCATCTATCAGGGCGGCGTTGGGCTAGGCCGTGGCAGCTTCCGAGGAGGACAAGCGAGCCGCTGACCAAGCCGCGACCGCCCGTGAGGTGGCGCTGAAGGACGCTGAGGCTGCCAAGGAGCGCTGTCGGTCGATGGAAGCTGAGCTGGAGACCATGCGTAATGAGCGCGCGACCGAGGCCCACAGTCACAGGGCGGAGGAGGAGATGATGAAGGCCCGAGAAGACGCTGTCACCTATCGTGATGCCGTGTTGGAGCAGTTGGCGAGGGCGCAGGCCGCAGATCGCAGCCATCTGGAGAAGCTGGAGCAGAAGGTGGAGGCAGAGAAGACCAAGCTGGAAGCTAAGGCACAGGTTATGGCTGAAGACCGCTTGGCCTTCAAGTCCCTTGAGGAGAGATCCTGCGAGGCGATGCGGGCGCTCTACGAGAAGGGCTTGGAGAAGCCGCTGGTGATGGACGACGAAGGTCCCGCCTAGCTGCTTCCTTATCTTGTCGTGGCGCTCGAGGGTGTCGTTGACAGAATCAGCCCCATGGTGGAGGGTGAAGCTCGGGCGCTTTCTTCTTCAGCTTTGACGCGCCTCTTCAGCCACCTACATCTTCGCAACCCTGACGCTGACCTCGGCGAGCTGCTCGAGCCCGTGGAGGAGGGGCGCTGCACGGCTGCTGCAGCAGCTGTGAAGGGCTAGGTGGAAGCCCTGCTGAAGAAGTTCCTTGCCGTCGAGCCTGCACCTTCAACCGATGGCGCCGCCGATCCCGCGGCCAAGGCCAACGACACGACCGATGGTGACGCTGCCGGCGAGAAGGCGCTCCCCGACGATGGCGCCCAAGGCTGAAGAAAAGGCTTGCTTGGTGAAGGATGGCGCTCCTTCTCGTTTTACTTTCCTGCGAGCTTCCCTGTGACATGAGACATGCCTCGTGGAGGTGTTAAAACTTTGCTTGATGTTTTGGGGGACAATATGTTGTGTAATAACTTATTTAGGTTCCGCGATTTCCTTCCCGTTTGCTTGATGTTCTATGTCGGCAGGGCCCAACCCCGCGCATACCTCAGTTGTCGTTGGACCGTCTGGATCACTAGGACAGGACCAAGGGGTGAGAGGCTACATGGCCAGTTAGGCTCCTGAGTCGTGATGCTCAGGAGTCCCCCTTGACGCGCAAATGGCCTGCGGGAAGGAGATGCAGAAATAGGCCTTAATGTTCTACGTCGGCAGGGCCCAACCCCGCGCATACCTCAGCCGCCGTTGGACCATCCGGATCACCAGGACGGGACCAAGGGATGAGGGGCTATGTGGCTAGTTAGGCTCCTGAGTCGCGATGCTCAGGAGTCCCCCTTGACGCGCAAACAGACCTTCATACTTGTCCTCAGCGAGGTCTGCTCGGGTGTGGTGCGCGGCGACTAGGTCTAAGGGACTTGGCAGGGCGGCGTACGCTAGGCGAGGCCTGAGCGTAGCCCTTGTGCCTAGCCCCCTCGCACGACTCTCCCGAGGTGGAAGCGTTACAGTGAGGCTAGACACTGAGCCGGGTGGCTCCCTGAGGTTGGTACGACCATGGGGCCGCCCTTAGTTGTTTATCACCAGCGCGGAGCGTAGCGCTGCCGCTCTTGCACGGGCATAGCCGCTCCTCGACCGTGTCGACTGCCAGCGCGGAGCATGGTGCTTCCACTAGTGCATGGGTGAGGGCTCCCACTGAGTGGAGCCCCCGGGGCGTGTATAGCCCCGCCCTGACACGTGGCTTGCACGGTAGGGCTAGATGAGGTGTGTCTGGGCACTCGTGAGCCAGCGCGGGACTCGCAAGTTCCTACCTCAAGGCGGGTTGCGCCTGGTCTTGGTTCTTGATAGCTTCAGTGGTCCTAGATGGTTAGGCAACCTACGCCGGACGAATTTCCTGAGGCGATTACATGAGAAGGCCAGACACCAACGAACCCAGGAGGTGACGTGAACGGGGCCGGCCCGCCAGATAGAGCTCAGTCGTTGGGTTTATCAACGCTGCAGGGACAGACCTGAGCACAGACGTCGTGCCTAGCCTAGTCATGTGAGGATTCCTAAAGAAAGACAATCGGCGCGCGGCTCCCGTGGTAACGAGGGCAGTCGCGGGAGGGGTATCGAAGTACCGGATAAGCAGGTGATAATCATAGAACACTCAAGCAAAGAGGCAGGTTAGCTTAGATAGATGCAAGAACGATACATGCCATAGGGACGGACCCATGCGGCCTGGGGATGATGCAGCCCGAGGGGCGCCCCCATCAAAGTAAGCTATAGATGCAAAAGGATACACGTCGCAGGGACAGGCCCGTGCGACTTGGGGATGGCGCTGCCCGAGGGGCGCCCCCAACTGAATGAACTAGAAAGAGTCACCTGATACCGTAGCTGGAGCGGTGTTGGAGTAGCTGAAGATGCGCGCCGAAGGGTTGTCCCTCATGAGCCACCAGGGTCCTGAGCCTTAGGAGGACCCGCAGGCCCAGGTGTCTCCTGAAGAACCGTCGCGACCTCCTCTAGAACAGCGTGATGCCTGGCCTCCTGAGCCGACAGGATGCTCCGCAGATGGCGCTGGAAGGTGACAGCTGTGCTCGACAAGCCGAACGGCATGCGAACGTAACTGTGAGGTGGACCCTCGCACCGTCCAACGCGTGAAGGCCAGAAACGTCCCTGAGATGCGGCCCTATTGAGCCCTAGAATGTCGATGCAGATGCGCAGCCCACCATCCTTGCCAGAATGGGGAGCTGCGTCGTGTGGTGGGCGGCGGTCGTCGCGTACACTCCTTGCTTCCTGAAGCTCCTGGATCCCTTGGTGATGAACTCCCGAGCACAAGGCGCTCCACGCCTGGTGTCCTCTTCAGGAAAACATGCTGCGAAGCACGCCTCCACATGGTGCCCGAGCACCTCCCTCGTGACGTTGGCTAGGTCTGAGGCCCTCCAGAAGAGAGCCCCTAAGCCCAGCCTAAGGAGGGCGTCGGGCGTGCCTTCTTATGTGAGGGAGGGAGGCTCCCCGACCGCAGGCACATATCCTGAGGTGGTACTGCTGGGAACGCCGCTCTCATGAGGTCCTGGGTGGAACAGCTGGTTCTTCTTCTTCTTGGTGATGGCTTCAGGAGGGTATATGGTGCCTTCATTGTCGGGGTTTTGGACTGCTGCAGCCTGGAATGCGCGCTCAAGGGAGCACACCGCATCTCTTTCTTCACACGGAACCTGTGATGACGCCGCCGCTCCTTGGCATCTTGAGGACATTGTAGCCGTGGTGGGTCACTGCCATAAACTTGGCCAAGGATGACATTGTACGTCAAGCGGATGTGGGCGACGTTGAAGTCGATGAGCTCGGTGCGATAGTTGTTACGCTGGCCGAAGGTGACAGGGAGGCAGACCTGCCCTATTAGGATGGTGGAGCCGTCGGTCACTCCTGAGAAAGGCTTGGTAGGCTATAGCAATCATATGGCACCTGAAGGCTGTCGAACGTCTCGACGGACAGGACGTTGAGCCATGCGCCACTGTCGATGAGGGTCTTGGTGACTTGAAAGTTGCTGATGACGGGTGAGCAGAGCATCGGGAGGACGCCGGCGGTCGCTGCGCACTTGAGCTGGTCTGCCGAGCTGAAGGTGATGGCGCGCTTGGACCACCTGAGCGGGCGTGTGGCCTCGAGCCTGGGAAGGGCTGCGTTCACTGATACGTCTCCAAATGAGAAGAATTTTGCTTATGTGGAGAGTAGTAAAATTTCTATGCTTGTAGATCATGAAAAGAATGATTTATGTGATATTTATATTGTTAAATTCATTCATGATGCTACTGAAAATTATTATGAAGGAGGAATATATGCTTGTAGGAGTTGCAATAGTATCAAGTTTCCTCTCCATGTGTTGAAAATCTTGAAGTTATGCTTGTTTTGCCTTCCTATGCTAGTTGATTCTTGTTCCCATAAATTATTTGCTCACAAAATCCCTATTCATAGGAAGTGGTATAGGCTTAAATGTGCTAGTCATATTCTTCATGATGCTCCCATTATGTTTCAATTCTTATCTTTTATGTGAGCATCATTGAAATCATCATGCCTAGCTAAAAAGGCATTAAAGAAAAGCGCTTGTTGGGAGGCAACCCAATATTTATACCTACTGTTTTTGTGTGCTCATATTATTATGCTACTGTAGCAATCATGTTTTATAGATTTTGTTTCAATAAAGTGCCAAGTAAGACCTTTGGGATGGTCTATGGTCATAGTTGACTTGATTCTGTGCAAAAACATAAACTTTTGCTCTCAGTCCAGGAATTTTGAAAATTCACCAGAACATGTTTTTGATCTGATTCTTTTTGCACACGATTGGTAGACAAATTTCCAAGGTTCCCCTATTTTTTTCATAATTTTTGGAGTTACAGAAGTATTCGAGAGTTACAGATTACTACAGACTGTTCTGTTTTTGACAGATTATGTTTTCTATGTGTTGTTTGCTTATTTTGATGAATCTATGGGTAGTATCGGCCATGGAGAAGTTGGAATACAGTAGATATTACACCAATATAAATAAAGAATGAGTTCACAACAGTACCAAAAGTGGTGATTTATTTTCTTATACTAACGGAGCTTATGAGATTTTCTGTTGAGTTTTGTGTTGTGAAGTTTTCAAGTTTTGGGTAAGGATTTGATGGACTATGGAATAAGGAGTGGAAAAAGCCTAAACTTGGGGATGCCCAAGGCACCCCAAGGTAATATTCAAGGACAACCAAGAGCTTAAGCTTGGGGATGCCCCGAAAGGCATCCCCTCTTTCGTCTTCGTCTATCGGTAACTTTACTTGAGGCTATATTTTTATTCACCACATGATATGTGTTTTGCTTGGAGCGTCTTGTATGATATGATTCTTTGCTTTTTAGTTTGCCACAATCATCCTTGCTTTACACACATTTTGAGAGGGACACACATGAATCGTGATTTATTAGAATACTCTATGTGCTTCACTTATATCTTTTGAGCTAGGCAATTTTGCTCTAGTGCTTCACTTATATCTTTTCAGAGCACGGCGGTGGCTTTATTTTATAGAAATTATTGAACTCTCATGCTTCACTTATATTATTTTGAGAGTCTCTAAACAGCATGGTAATTTTCTTTGGTTATAAATTTAGTCCTAATATGGTAGACATCCAAGAGGGGTATAATAAAAACTTTCATATAAAGTGCATTGAATACTATGAGAAGTTTGATACCTTATGATTGTTTTGAGATACGAGGATGGTGATATTAGAGTCATGCTTGTGAGTAATTGTGGATTGTAGAAATACTTGTGTTAAAGTTTGTGATTCCCGTAGCATGCACGTATGGTGAACCGTTATGTGATGAAGTCGGAGCATGGTTTATTTATTGATTGTCTTCCTAATGAGTGGCGGTCGGGGACGAGCGATGGTCTTTTCCTACCAATCTACCCCCCTAGGAGTATGCACGTAGTACTTTGTTTTGATGACTAATAGATTTTTACAATAAGTATGTGAGTTCTTTACGAGTAATGTTGAGTCCATGGATTATACGCACTCTCATCCTTCCACCATTGCTAGCCTCTTTAGTACCGCACAACTTTCGCCGGTACCATACACCCACCATATACCTTTCTAAAAACAGCCACCATACCTACCTATTATGGCATTTCCATAGCCATTCTAAGATATATTGCCATGCAACTTTCCACCGTTCCGTTTATTATGACACATACCATCATTGTCATATTACTTTGCATGACCATGTAGTTGACATCGTATTTGTGGCAAAGCCACCATTCATAATTTTATACATGTTACTCTTGAGTCATTGCACATCCTGGTACACCGCTGGAGGCATTCATATAGAGTCATATATTTGTTCTAGTATCGAGTTGTAATTCTTGAGTTTGTAAGTAAATAAAAGTGTGATGATCATCATTATTAGAGCATTGTCCCAGTGAGGAAAGGATGATGGAGACTATGATTCCCTCACAAGTCGGGACGAGACTCCGGATGAAAAATAAAAATAAAAATAAATTAAAAAAGAGGCCAAAAAAAGAGAGCCCAAAAAAGAGAAAAAAAGAGAAAAGGGGCATTGCTACTATCCATTTTCCACACTTGTGCTTCAAAGTAGCACCATGATCTTCATGATAAAGAGTCTCCTATGTTGTCACTTTCATATACTAGTGGGAATTTTTCATTATAGAACATGGCTTGTATATTCCAACGACGGGCTTCCTCAAATTGCCCTAGGTCTTCGTGAGCAAGCAAGTTGGATGCACACCCACTTAGTTTTCTTTTGAGCTTTCATAAACTTATAGCTCTAGTGCATCCGTTGCATGGCAATCCCTACTCACTCACATTGATATGCATTGATGGGCATCTCCATAGCCCGTTGATACGCCTAGTTGATGTGAGACTATCTCCTTCTTTTTGTCTTCTCCACAACCACCATATTCTAGTCCACCTATAGTGCTATGTCCATGGCGCACACTCATGTATTGCGTGAAGAGTTGAAAAGGTTTGAGAACATCAAAAGTATGAAACAATTGCTTGGCTTGTCATCGTGTGATGCCCCTGATTCAATCGTACACTAATCATACACGCAAACGTGTACGATCAAGATCTGGGACTCACGGGAAGATATCACAACACAACTCTAAAAAAATAAGTCATACAAGCATCATAATACAAGCCAGGGACCTCGAGGGACTCGAATACAAGTGCTCGATCATAGACGAGTCAGTGAAAGCAACAATATCTGAGTACAAATCTAAGTTAAACAAGTTGCCATAAGATGGCTAGCACAAACTGGGATACAGATCGAAAGAGGCACAGGCCTCCTGCCTGGGTTCCTCCTAAACTACTCCTGGTCATCGTCGGCGGCGGCCTGCACGTAGTAGTAGGCACCCTCGGTGTAGTAGGATCGTCGAAGGTGGCGTCTGACTCCTGGGCTCCAGCATCTGGTTGCGACAACCAGGTATAGAAAAGGAAAAAAAGGGGAGCGAAGCAACCGTGAGTACCCATCCAAACTACTCGCAAGCAAGGATCTACACTACATATGCATTTGTATAAATGAAATGGATAGTATCTATGGACTAAACCGCATAATGCCAAAATAAGAGGGGGATAGCTAGTCCTATCAAAGACTACGCTTCTGGCAGCCTCCATCTTGAAGCATATAGAAGAGAGTAGATGGTAAGTTCACCAAGTATCATCGTATAGCATAATCCTACCCGGCGATCCTCTCCTCGTTGCCCTGTGAGAGAGCGATCACCTGGTTGTAGCTGGCACTTGGAAGGGTGTGTTTTATTAAGTATCCGATTCTAGTTGTCATAAGGTCGAGGCACAACTCCGGGTCGTCCTTTTACCGAGGGACGCGACTATTCGAATAGATAAACTTCCCCGCAGGGGTGCACCACATTACCCAACACACTCGATCCCTCTGGCCGGACACACTTTACTGGGTCATGCCCGGCCTCAAAAGATCAACACGTCGTAGCCCTACCTAGGCACAACAAAGAGGTCAGCACGCCGGTCTAAATCCTATGCGCGCAGGGGTCTGGGCCTATCGCCCATTGCACACCTGCACGTTGTGTACGCGGACGATAAGCAGACCTAGCCTCCCTAATACAAGAGCATGCGTTCCAGTCCAATCCGGCGCACGCTGCTCAGTCGCTAACGTCAAGAAGGCTTTGACTGATACCACGACGCCGAGTGCCCATAACTGTTCCCGCATAGTTGGTTAGTGCGTATAGGCCAGTGGCCAGACTCAGATCAAATACCAAGATCTCGTTAAGCATGTTAATTGATGTAACCGCAGACGCCAACCAGGGCCAGGCCCACCTCTCTCCTAGGTGGTCTCAACCTGCCCTGTCGCTCCGCCACAAAGATCCACACAGAGGGACGTCGGGAAAGTATGTCCTTTCAGCCCCCAATCCGTGAATTAACCGCGGGTACTCAACGAGCCGACCCGACTTTAGTCACCACATGTATCATACATTATGTATATAAGTATATACCCGTGATCAACTCCCAAGTGATCACGACCCGATAGTATAGCATGGCAGACGGACATGAATATAGGGCCACTGATGGAATACTAGCATCCTATACTAAGCATTTAGGATTGCAAGTAAAGGTAACAACAGTAGTAGCAAAGACAGGCTATGCATCAGAATAGGACTAATGGAAAGCAGTAACATGCTACATTACTCTAATGCAAGTGAAAGGATCGAGAAGAGGTGTCTAGAGGGGGGGGGGGTTGAATAGACTCTTAACAAAGAAAAGTAGCAATTTTTTTGTTTCTTCAAGTTAAGGTGGAGTTTTAGCACAAGTTTGAACATTCACAATACATTTCAAGCAAGCATGGAAAGAGTATATGAGTAGTGGAAAGTAAAGCATGCAATTTGCGAGAATGTAAAGGGATGGGATTGCAGTATGCAAACACAATTGGAGACACGGAGATTTTTGGCGTGGTTCCGATAGGTGGTGCCATTGTACATCCACGTTGATGGAGACTTCAACCCACGAAGGGTAACAGTTGCGCGAGTCCACTGAGGGCTCCACTCATGAAGGGTCCACGAATAAGCAACCTTGTCCATCCCACCATGGCCATCGCCCATGAAGGACTTGCCTCACTAGGGTAGATCTTCATGAAGTAGGCGATCTCCTTGCCCGTACAAACTCCTTGGTTCAACTCCACAATCTTGATGGAGGCTCCCTAATGACCCACAAGTGTAGGGTATCTATCGTAGCCTTTTCGATAAGTAAGAGTGTCGAACCCAACGAGGAGCAGAAGGAAATGATAATCGGTTTTCAGCAAGTATTCTCCGCAAGCACTAAAATTATCGGTAACAGATAGTTTTGTGGCAAGGTAATTTGTAACGAGTAACAAGTAATAAAAGTAAATAAGGTGTAGCAAGATGGTCCAATCCTTTTTGTAGCAAAGGACAAGCCTAGACAAACTCTTATATAAAGGAAAGCGCTCCCGAGGACACACGGGAATTATCGTCAAGCTAGTTTTCATCACGTTCATATGATTCGCGTTCAGTACTTTGATAATTTGATATGTGGGTGGACCGGTGCTTGGGTAATGCCCTTCCTTGGACAAGCATCCCACTTATAATTAACCCCTATTGTAAGCATACACAACTACAATATAAGTATTAAGGTAAACCTAACCATAGCATGAAACATATGGATCCAAATCAGCCCCTTATGAAGCAACGCATAAACTAGGGTTTATGCTTCTGTCACTCTAGCAGCCCATCATCGACTTATTACTTCCCAATCCCTTCCTCTAGGGCCAAACAATGGTGAACTATCATGTAGTCGACATTCACATGCCACCACTAGAGGAGAGTGCTACCTCTTGAGCACTACGTTGGTTTTCCCTTGAAGAGGAAAGGGCGATGCAGCAAAGTAGCGTAAGTATTTCCCTCAGTTTTTGAGAACCAAGGTATCAATCCAGTAGGAGACTACACGCAAGTCCCTCATACCCACACAAACAAATAAGAACCTCGCAACCAACATGATAAAAGGGGTTGTCAATCCCTTCACGGTCACTTACGAGAGTGAGATCTGATAGAGATAATAATAATAAGATAAATATTTTTGGTATTTTTATGATATAGATAGAAAGTAAAGATTGTGAAATAAAATAGATTGGAAACTTATATGATGAAAGATAGACCCGGGGGCCATAGGTTTCACTAGTGGCTTCTCTCAAGATAGCATAAGTATTACGGTGGGTCAACAAATTAATGTCGAGCAATTGATAGAAAAGTGCATAATTATGAGAATATCTAGGCATGATCATGTATATAGGCATCACGTCCGTGACAAGTAGACCGAAACGATTCTGCATCTACTACTATTACTCCACACATCGACCACTATCCAGCATGCATCTAGATTATTAAGTTCATAAGAACAGAGTAATGCATTAGGCAAGATGACATGATGTAGAGGGATAAACTCAAGCAATATGATATAAACCCCATCTTTTTATCCTCGATGGAAAAAATACAATACGTGCCTTGCTGCCCCTGCTATCACTGGGAAAGGACACCGCAAGATTGAACCCAAAGCTAAGCACTTCTCCCATTGCAAGAAAGATCAGTCTAGTAGGCCAAACCAAACTGATAATTCGAAGATACTTGCAAAGATAAATCAATCATACATAAAAGATTTCAAAGAAGAATCAAATATTGTTCATAGATAAACTTGATCATAAACCCACAATTCATCGGATCTCAACAAACACACCGCAAAAAGAGTTGCATCAAATAGATCTCCAAGAAGATCGAGGAGAACATTGCATTGAGATCCAAAGAGAGAGAAGAAGCCATCTAGCTAATAACTGTGGACCGGAAGGTCTGAGGTAAACTACTCACACATCATCGGAGGGGCCATGGAGTTGATGTAGAGGCCCTCCATGATCGATTCCCCCTCAGGCGGAGCTCCGGAAAAGGCCCCAAGATGGGATCTCTTGGGTACAGAAGGTTGCGGTGGTGGAAATAGGGTTTCGTGGTGCTCCTGGATGTTTTCGGGGTATATGAATATATATAGGAGGAAGAAGTAGGTCGATGGAGCCACGAGGGTCCCACGAGGGTGGAGGGCACGCCCCCTGCCTCGTGGCCTCCTTGTTGGTTGCTTGACGTCCACTCCAAGTCCCCTGGATCACGTTTGTTCGAAAAATAACTCTCCTGAAGGTTTTATTCCGTTGTATTCCGTTTGATATTCCTTTCTACGAAACACTGAAATAGGCAAAAAAACAACAATTTGCACTGGGCCTTGGGTTAGTAGGTTAGTCCCAAAAATAATATAAAAGTGTATAAATAAGCCCATAAACATCCAAAACAGATAATATAATAGCATGGAACAATAAAAAATTATAGATACGTTGGAGACATATCAAGCATCCCCAAGCTTAATTCCTGCTCATCCTCGAGTAGGTAAATAATAAAAACATAATTTTTGATGTGGAATGCTACCTAGCATAATTCTCAATGTAATTTTCTTTATTGTGGCATGAATGTTCAGATCCGAAATATTCAAGACAAAATTTTAATATTGACATAAAAATAATAATACTTCAAGCATACTAACAAAGCAGTTATGACTTCTCAAAATAACATGGCCAAAGAAAGTTATCCCTACAAAATCATATAGTCTAGCTATGCTCTGTCTTCACCACACAAAATATTTAAATCATGCACAACCCCGATGACAAGCCAAGCAATTGTTTCATACTTTTGATGTTCTCAAACTTTTTCAATCTTCACGCAATATATGAGCGTGAGCCATGGACATAGCACTATACGTGGAATAGAATGGTGGTTGTGGAGAACAAAAAAAGGAGAAGATAGCCTCACATCAACTAGGCGTATCAATGGGCTATGGAGATGCCCATCAATAGATATCAATGTGAGTGAGTAGGGATTGCCATGCAATGAATGCACTAGAGCTATAAGTGTATGAAAGCTCAAAAAGAAACTAAGTGGGTGTTCATCCAACTCGCTTGCTCATGAAGACCTAGGGCATTTTGAGGAAGCCCATCATTGGAATATACAAGCCAAGTTCTATAATGTAAAATTCCCACTAGTATATGAAAGTGACAACATATGAGACTCTATCATGAAGATCATGGTGCTACTTTGAAGCACAAGTGTGGAAAAAGCATAGTAACATTGTCCCTTATCTCTTTTTCTCTCATTTTTTTATTTGGGCCTTATTCTCTTTTTTATGGCCTCCTTTTTTTTCCTTTTTTTTCGTCCGGAGTCTCATCCCGACTTGTGGGGAATCATAGTCTCCATCATCCTTTTCTCACATGGGACAATGCTCTAATAATGATGATCATCACACTTTATTTACTTACAACTCAAGAATTACAACTCAATTCTTAGAACAAAATATGACTCTATGTGAATGCCTCCGACGGTGTACCGGGATATGCAACGACTCATGAGTGACATGTATGAAAGAATTATGAACGGTGGCTTTGCCACAAATACGATGTCAACTACATGATCATGCAAAGCAATATGACAATGATGAAGCGTGTCATAGTAAACGGAACGGTGGAAAGTTGCATGGTAATATATCTCGGAATGGCTATGGAAAGGCCATAATAGGTAGGTATGGTGGCTGTTTTGAGGAAGGTATATGGTGGGTTAATGGTACCAGCGAAAGTTGCGCGGTACTAGGAAGGCTAGCAATGGTGGAAGGGTGAGAGTGCGTATAATCCATGGACTCAACATTAGTCATAAAGAAATCACATACTTATTGCAAAAATTTATTAGTTATCGAAACAAAGTACTATGTGCATGATCCTAGGGGGATAGATTGGTAGGAAAATACCATCGCTCGTCCCCGACCGCCACTCATAAGGAAGACAATCAATAAATAAATCATGCTCCGACTTCATCACATAACGGTTCACCATACATGCATGCTACGGAAATCACAAACTTTCGAACAAGTATTTCTCAAATTCACAACTACTCAACTAGCATGACTCTAAAATCACCATCTCCATATCTCAAAACAATCATCAAGTATCAAACTTCTCATAGTATTCAATGCACTTTTTATGATAGTTTTTATTATACCCATCTTGGATGCCTATCATATTAGGACTAGTTTTATAACCAAAGCAAATTACCATGCTGTTTTAAAGGAATCTCAAAATAATATAAGTGAAGCATGAGAGATCAATAATTTCTATAAAATAAAACCACCACCGTGGTCTAAAAGGTATAAGTGAAGCACTAGAGCAAAATTATCCAGCTCAAAAGATATAAGTGAAGCACATAGAGTATTCTAATAAATTTCAATTCATGTGTGTCTCTCCCAAAAGGTGTATACAGCAAGGATGATTGTGGTAAAATAAATAGCAAAGACTCAAATCATACGAGACGCTCCAAGCAAAACACATATCATGTGGTGAAAAAAAGTATAGCCTCAAGTAAAGTTACCGATAGAAGAAGACGAAAGAGGGGATGCCTTCCGGGGCATCCCCAAGCTTAGGCTTTTTGTTGTCCTTGAATTTTACCTTGGGGTTCCATGGGCATCCCCAAGCTTAGGCTCTTGCCACTCCTTATTCCATAATCCATCAAATCTTTACCCAAAACTTGAAAACTTCACAACACAAAACTTAAACAGAAAATCTCATGAGCTCCGTTAGTAAAAGAAAACAAACCACTACTTGAGGTACTGTAATGAACACATTCTTTATTTAAATTGGTTTTAAACCTACTGTATTCCAACTTCTCTATGGTTCATAACCTCCGATACTAGCCATAGATTCATCAAAATAAGCAAACAACACGCGAAAAACAGAATTTGTCAAAAACAGAACAGTCTGTAGTAATCTGTAGGTTTCGAATACTTATGTAACCCCAAAAATTCTAAAATAAATTTCTGGACGTGAGGAATTTATATATTAATCATCTTAAAAAAGAATCAACTTAATCACACTCTCCAGTAAAAAATGGCAGCAAATCTTGTGAGCGCTAAAGTTTCTGTTTTTTACAGCAAGATCACAAAGACTTTCCCCAAGTCATCCCAAAGGTTCTACTTGGCACAAACACTAATTAAAATCATAAAACCACATCTAAACAGAGGCTAGATGAATTATTTATTACTAAACATAACCAAAAATTAAGGAACAAAAATAAAATTGGGTTGCCTCCTAACAAGCGCTATCGTTTAACGCCCCTAGCTAGGCATAAAAGCAAGGATAGATCTAGGTATTATCATCTTTGGTATGCAATCCGTGAGTGGCTCTCATAATAGATTCATAAGGTAATTTAATTTTCTTTCTAGGAAAGTTTTACATGCCTATCCTTAATGGAAATTGGAATCTAATATTCCCTTCTTTCATATCAATAATTGCACCAATCGTTCTAAGGAAAGGCCTACCAAGAATACTAGTACATGTAGGATTGCAATCAATATCAAGAACAATGAAATCTACGGGCACATAATTCCTATTTGAAACAATAAGAACATCATTAATTCTTCCCATATGTTTCTTAATAGTGGAATTCACAAGGTGCAAGTTTAAAGAACAATCATCAAATTCAAGGAAACCTAACACATCACACAAAGTTTTTGGAATCGTGGAAACACTAGCACCCAAATCAGATAAAACATAGAATTCATGATCTTTAATTTTAATTTTAATAGTAGGTTCCCACTCATCATAAAGTTTTCTAGGGATAGAAACTTCCAATTCAAGCTTTTCTTCATAAGATTGCATTAAATCATCAACGATATGTTTAGTAAAAGCTTTATTTTGATTATAAGCATGCGGAGAATTTAGCACGGATTGCAACAAGGAAATACAATCTATTAAAGAACAATTATCATAATTAAATTCCTTGAAATCCAAAATAGTGAGTTCATTGCTATGTAAAGTTCTGACCTCTCCAATCCCACTTTTATTAACTTTTGCATCAAGATCTAAAAACTTCGAATCATTGGGACGCCTTTTAACTAAAGTTGACTCATTTCCAGTCCCATCATTATCAAGATTCATATTGCAAAACAAAGATTTAATAGGGGACACATCAATCACTTTTAGATCTTCATCCTTATTATCATCAAGTTCTTCCGGTTTGGCGGCCATCTTATTAACTAAGGTGTCCCGCTTATCCGAAATTTGGCTATTAAGTTTTCAAGATGAGCGAACTGAGATTTCAGACGATAAAATTCTTTAGACATATCATCAAGCTCTTTATTCATGTACCCTATAAAACTTTTTTGTTCTTTAAGCTTGTTTTTGAAGAAATTATTATGCTCAAACTGCAAGGACATAAAACTTCTGATGTTGTTTTCAATTTCTTCCAACCTTCTAAGGTGAGGATCAACACCTTTTGGTAAAGCCATCGCGGCAAACAATCCAACACACAAGCACACAAGAAGCAAAAAAGACGAACTGGAAAAGAGAGGGGGACGGAAAAAGAGGGAGAATAAAATGGCAAGGGTGAAGTGGGGGAGAGAAAAACGAGAGGCAAATGGCAAATAATGTAATGCAAGGGATAAGAGTTTGTGATGGGTACTTGGTATGTCTTGACTTGTGGTAGATCTCCCCGGCAACGGCGCCAGAAATCCTTATTGCTACCTCTTGAGCACTGCGTTGGTTTTCCCTTGAAGAGGAAAGGGTGATGCATCAAAGTAGCGTAAGTATTTCCCTCAGTTTTTGAGAACCAAGGTATCAATCCAGTAGGAGACTACACGCAAGTCCCTCGTACCCACACAAACAAATAAGAACCTCGCAACCAACGCGATAAAGGGGTTGTCAATCCCTTCACGGTCACTTCCGAGAGTGAGATCTGATAGAGGTAATAATAATAAGATAAATATTTTCGGTATTTTTATGATATAGATAGAAAGTAAGGATTGTGAAATAAAATATGGAAACTTATATGATGAAAGATAGACCCCGGGGCCATAGGTTTCACTAGTGGCTTCTCTCAAGATAGCATAAGTATTATGGTGGGTGAACAAATTACTGTCGAGCAATTGATAGAAAAGTGCATAATTATGAGAATATCTAGGCATGATCATGTATATAGGCATCACATCCGCGACAAGTAGACCGAAACGATTCTACATCTACTACTATTACTCCACACATCGACCGCTATCCAGCATGCATCTAGATTATTAAGTTCATAAGAACAAAGTAATGCATTAGGCAAGATGACATGATGTAGAGGGATAAACTCAAGCAATATGATATAAACCCCATCTTTTTATCCTTGATGGCAACAATACAATACATGCCTTGCTGCCCCTGTTGTCACTGGGAAAGGACATCGCAAGATTGAGCCCAAAGCTAAGCACTTCTCCCATTGCAAGAAAGATCAATGTAGTAGGCCAAACCAAACTGATAATTCGAAGAGACTTGCAAAGATAAACCAATCATACATAAAAGATTTCAGAGAAGGATCAAATATTGTTCATAGATAAACTTGATCATAAACCCACAATTCATCGGATCTCAACAAACACACCGCAAAAAGAGTTACATCAAATAGATCTCCAAGAAGATCGAGGAGAACATTGTATTGAGATCCAAAGAGAGAGAAGAAGCCATCTAGATAATAACTGTGGACTCGAAGATCTGAGGTAAACTACTCACACATCATCGGGGGGGGGGCATGGAGTTGATGTAGAGGCCCTCCATGATCAATTCCCCCTCTGGTGGAGCTCCGGAAAAGGCCCCAAGATGGGATCTCTTGGGTACAGAAGGTTGCGTCGGTGGAAATAGGGTTTCGTGGTGCTCCTGGATGTTTTCGGGGTATATAAATATATATAGGAGGAAGAAGTAGGTCGATGGAGCCACGAGGGGCCCACGAGGGTGGAGTGCGCGCCCCCTACCTCGTGGCCTCCTCGTTGGTTGCTTGACGTCCACTCCAAGTCTCGTGGATCACGTTTGTTCCAAAAATAACTCTCCCGAAGGTTTTATTCCGTTTGGATTCCATTTGATATTCCTTTTCTGTGAAACACTGAAATAGGCAAAAAAATAGCAATTTGCACTGGGCCTTGGGTTAGTAGGTTAGTCCCAAAAATAATATAAAAGTGTATAAATAAGCCCATAAACATCCAAAACATATAATATAATAGCATGGAACAATCAAAAATTATAGATACGTTGGAGACGTATCAGAGAGACAACATACATCTCATCAAAATATCGAACGAATACCAAATTCACATGACTACTTATAGCAAGACTTCTCCCATGTCCTCAGGAACAAACTAACTACTCACAAATCATATTCATGTTCATAATCAGAGGGGTATTAATATGCATAATGGATATGAACAACATCAACTACAAAGAGTAATCAACACTACTAGCAACCCATAGGTACCAATCTGAGGCTTTGGGACAAAGATTGGATACAAGAGATGAACTAGGGTTTGAGATGAGATGGTGCTGGTGAAGATGTTGATGGAGATTTACCCCCTCCGGTGAGAGGGTCAATGATGATGATGATGGTGATGATTTCCCCCTCCCGGAGGGAAGTTTCCCCGGCAGAACAACTCCACCGGAGCCCTAGATTGGTCCCGCCAAGGTTCCGCCTCGTGGCGGTGGAGTTTCGTCCCGTAAGCTAGCTTATGATTTTTTCCTCGACGAAAGACTCCATATAGCCAAAGATGGGCATCAGAGGGCTGCCAGGGGGCCCATGAGGCAGGGGGCACACCCAGGGGGTAGGGCGCGCTTCCACCATCGTGGACGGCGGGTGGCCCCCCTCTGGTACTTCTTTCGCCCAATATTTTTTATATATTCTGAAACATGCTCCCGTGAAGTTTCAGGACTTTTGGAGATGTGCAGAATAGGTCTATAATATTTGCTCCTTTTCCAGCCTAGAATTCTAGTTGCCGGCATTCTCCCTCTTAATGTAAACCTTGTAAAAGAAGAGAGAATAGGCATTAGTATTGTGACATAATGTGTAATAACAGCCCATAATGCAATAAATATCGATATAAAAGCATTATGAAAAATGGACATATCAACTCCCCCAAGCTTAGACCTCGCTTGTCCTCAAGTGAAAGCCGATAGCGAAAAATATGTCCACATGTTTAGAGATAGAGGTGTGGATAAAATATAATACGGACATGAGGGCATCATGATCATTATTATAACAACATATATATATATATATATATATATATATATATATATATATATTGTCATATGATCTCTTATGCTAAAGTAACAATTCATTCACAATTTCAAGTATGAATCAGAAACTTCATTGGAAACTAACAAACTATAATCTCAGTCTTTGAAGCAATTGCAATTTATCATAACATAGGAAAGAGTCAATATAAGAGCTTTTCAGCAAGTACACATACTCAACTATCATTTAGTCTTTCACAATTGCTAATACTCACGCAATATTTATGGGTATGAAGTTTTAATCGGACACAGAGAAAGATAGGGGCTTAAAGTTTTGCCTCCCAACCTTTTACCTAAAGGGTAATATCAACAATAATAGTTCATGAAAACTCATATCCAATTAGTCATATGTATCAGGATCTTTCCAACACATTGTGCTTGCCAAAGGATAAAATGTAAAAAGGAAAGGTGAAGATCACCGTGACTCTTGCATGAAGTATAAGACACGAATAAAAGATAGGCCATTCGTAGAGGGAAGCAGAGGTTGTCATGTGCATTTATGGTTGGATGCACAAAATCTTAATGCGAAAGAACGTCACTTTATATTGCCACTTGTGATATGGACCTTTATTATGCAGTCCGTCGCTTTTATTTCTTCCAGATCACAAGATCATATAAAGCTTATTTTCTCCACACTAATAAATCATACATATTTAGAGAGCAATTTTTTTGCTTGCAACGATGACAACTTACTTAAATGATCTTACTCAATCCATAGGTAGATATGGTGGACTCTCATGGCAAAACTAGGTTCAAGGATATTTCGAAGCACAAGTAGTATCTCTACTTGGTGCAAAGAATTTGGTTAGCATGAGAGGGAAAGGCAAGCTCAACATGCTGGATGATCCATGACAATATAATTTATCTCAAATGTAAGAAAACATAACCCATTACGTTGTCTTCCTTGTCCAACATCAACTCTTTAGCATGTCATATTTTAATGAGTGCTCATAATCATAAAAGATGTCCAAGATAGTATATTTATATGTGAAAACCTCTTTTTATTTATTACTTCCTATTAATTGCAACGATGACCAAAACTATGCTTGTCAACTCTCAACAATTTTTATTCATCATACTCTTTATATGTGAAGTCATTACTCTCCATAAGATCCATATGATCTCTTTATTTCTTTTATTCCCTCAAGATCATAGCAAGATAACCAAGCCCTTGACTCAACACTAATCTTTATTATATATAGCTCACATACTTGATTACATAGAAGGATCATAAAGCAAAACTCAAAACTAGATCATACTAAAATTGTATTCTACTAGATCAAGATATTATCAAAAGGATCGAACTAAGAAAAACGGTAGAGATAAAAGTGATGGTGAGACGATACCGAGGCACTCCCCCAAGCTTGGCAGTTGCCAAGGGGAGTGCCCATACCCATGTGTTTATGTCTCCTTCTTCGGGGGTGGTGATGTGATATTCTTGGCAATGATGCCCCTCAGGATGCGATTCTCTTCCTCGAGCTCATTGACTTGCTTCTTGAGGTCCATTATTTCCTTATGGAGCTTGCCTGTGACGGCTAGAGCTCCTTTCACCCAAGGATGTTGCATAGCTGCAGGAGAACAAGTAACACTCTTTTTCATATTTTTATAAGAAATAAATCTAACATTGGAAGCACTACAAAAAAACACTTCCGTGATGATACGTGTTTGTCACAGTAGGTCGCGTTTTTTGTCATGCACGTACATCCATGACGATTTTATGACAACATCAAGATAGTCATACTTGTGCTGTCGTAGAAGTGTTCCATGACATTACCAAAATTATCATCACAGAAGTGTCCACTTCCATGACGATAAATCGCGCGTCACAGAAGTGCTTTCGTCAAGGGTGACCGACACGTGGCATCCACTGTAACGGAACGCCGTTAAGCTATCGGGTCAGATTTTGGATCCGATAACCCGTTAACAACCCTAACCAATGGGAAATTTCCACGTGTAAAATTCTGATTGGCCGAAGGAAACACGTGTTGCCTCACCGTTGGGACAGATGTCATCCACTCATTGGACAGGAGGCGCCTATGATAGGTTGACACGTGGCACGGCCCAACAGTGGCCCATTCCGGTGAAAAAGGCCGGCCTATTAAAAATTAGCAGGCCGGCCCATATAAGGCCTACTTGTGTCAGGTCCATTTAAGCCCATGGCCCATACGAGATGTGCCAATTCGGCCCGTTAAAGATTTGACACCGTTGCATCCCATCGTCAGTTCGAGCCCGTTAACAGCCCGCTATATATTTGGGCTCAATATCGGCCCGATGAGATTTCAGCCTGTTAACGGCCCATTTAATGGATGGGCCAATTTTCAGGATGTACATCTTTCGGCCTTTTAGCGACCCATTTAAATGTTGGGCTAATTTCTGGCCCGATGTGTCTTTCAGCCTGTTGACGGCCCATAAATCTGATGGGCCATTTGTAGCCAGACCTGAGTTTCGGCCTTTTAGCAGCCCATTTAAGTGTTGGGCCAATTTTTGGCCTGGTGTCACTTTCAGCCTGTTGACGGCCCATAAATCAGTTGGGCCATTTGTAGTCGGACCTGAGTTTTGGCCTTTTAGCGCCTTTCAAAATGTATCCAGATTGAGATTTAGAGTCATCTGGATAAGTGTCAAAATTTGCATCGACGTAACCTTTTACGATGAACCTTTTTGTCACCTCCATAATCAAGAAACATATCCTTATTCCACTAAGGTTAATTTTGACCATTGTCCAGTGATCTACTTCTAGATCACTATTGTACTCCCTTGCCAAAATCAGTGTACGGTATACAATAGATCCGGTACACAGCATGGCATATTTTATAGAACCTATGGCCAAGGCATATAGAATGACTTTCATTCTCTTTCTATCTTCTGCTGTGGTCGGGCTTCGAGTCTTACTTAGTTTCACACCTTGTAACACAGGCAAGAACTCTTTCTTTGATTGTTCCATTTTGAACTACTTCAAAATCTTGTCAAGGTATGTACTCATTGAAAACTTATCAAGCGTCTTGATCTATCTCTATAGATCTTGATGCTCAATATGTAAGCAGCTTCACCGAGGTCTTTCTTTGGAAAACTCCTTTCAAACACTCCTTTATGCTTTGCAAAATAATTCTACATTATCTCCGATCAACAATATGTCATTCACATATACTTATCAGAAATGCTGTAGTGCTCCCACTCACTTTCTTGTAAATACAGGCTTCACCGCAAGTCTGTATAAAACTATATGCTTTGATCAACTTATCAAAGCGTATATTCCAACTCCGAGATGCTTGCACCAGTCCATAGATGGATCGCTGGAGCTTGCATATTTTGTTAGCACCTTTAGGATTGACAAAACTTTCTTATTGCATCATATACAACTCTTCTTTAATAAATCCATTAAGGAATGTAGTTTTGTTTATCCATTTGCCAGATTTCATAAAATGTGGCAATTGCTAACATGATTCGGACAGACTTAAGCATAGATGCGAGTGAGAAACTCTCATCGTAGTCAACACCTTGAACTTGTCGAAAACCTTTTGTGACAATTCTAGCTTTGTAGATAGTAACACTACTATCAGCGTCCGTCTTCCTCTTGAAGATCCATTTAATCTCAATGGCTCGCCGATCTTTGGGCAAGTCAATCAAAGTCCATACTTTGTTCTTATACATGGATCTCATCTCAGATTTCATGGCCTCAAGCCATTTCGTGGAATCTGGGCTCATCATCGCTTCCTCATAGTTCGTAGGTTCGTCATGGTCAAGTAACATGACCTCCAGAACTGGATTACCGTACCACTTTGGTGCGGATCTTACTCTGGTTTACCTACGAGGTTCGGTAGTAACTTGATCTGAAGTTACATGATCATCATCATTAGCTTACTCACTAATTGGTGTAGTAGTCACAAGAACAGATTTCTGTGATGAACTACTTTCCAATAAGGGAGCAGGTACAGTTACCTCATCAAGTTCTACTTTCCTCCCACTCACTTCTTTTGAGAGAAACTCCTTCTCTAGAAAGGATCCATTTTCAGCAATGAATATCTTGCCTTCGGATCTGTGATAGAAGGTGTACCCAACATTTTCTTTTGGGTATCTTATGAAGACGTACTTCTCCGATTTGGGTTTGAGCTTATCAGGTTGAAACTTTTCACATAAGCATTGCAACCTCAAACTTTAAGAAACGACAACTTAGGTTTCTTGCCAAACCATAGTTCATACGGTGTCGTCTCAACGGATTTAGATGGTGCCCTATTTAACGTGAATGTAGCTGTCTCTAATGCATAACCCCAAAACGATAGTGGTAAATTGGTAAGAGACATCATAGGTCGCACCATATCTAATAAAGTACGGTTACGACGTTCGGACACACCATTACACTATGGTGTTCCAGGTGGTGTGAGTATTTTCACATTATTTTAACTGAAGGCCAAACTCGTAACTCAAATATTTTACTTCTGCGATCATATCGTAGAAACTTTTATTTTTGCTACGATGATTCTCCACTTCACTCTGAAATTCTTTGAACTTTTCAAACGTTTCAGACTTGTGTTTCATCAAGTAGATATACTCATATCTGCTCAAATCATCTGTAAAGATCAGAAAATAATGATACCTGCCGCGAGCCTCAATATTCATCGGACCACATACATCAGTATGTATGATTTCCAACAAATATGTTGCTCGCTCCATTGTTCCGGAGAACGGAGTCTTAGTCATCTTGCCCATGAGGCATGGTTCGCAAGCATCAACTGATTCATAATCAAGTGATTCCAAAAGCCCATCAGCATGGATTTTCTTCATGCACTTTACACCAATATAACCTAAACGGCAGTGCCACAAATAAGTTGCACTATCATTATTAACTTTGCATCTTTTGGCTTCAATATTATGAAAATGTGTATCACCACGATCGAGATCCAACAAACCATTTTCATTGGGTTTATGGCCATAGAAGGTTTTCTTCATGTAAACAAAACAACAATTATTCTCTAACTTACATGAATAACCATATTGCAATAAACATGAGTGTAACTCTATACCTCTCGTATTGTCTCTCTGCACGGTATTCCTCAAGTGATCTCTTCAGACCGTGGCAGCATCTTTACCTCGAAGTTTTGGGATTCTTTTTAGAAGGCCATGGGCACCAACATCCGCTTTAGCACAGCTTTCCATCCTCAAACTAGCGGTCAAGTCGAGCGTGTCAACCAGATTCTTGAAGATATGCTCAGGGCGTGTGTGATCTCCTTCGGCATGAAGTGGGAGGATTGTCTTCCTTATACTGAATTATCCTACAACAACAGTTTTCAAGCAAGTTCGGGCAAGGCCCCTTTTGAAATACTGTAAGGCAGGAAGTGCCGTACCCCTCTCAACTGGTCCGAAACCGGTGAACGCCAGCTTTTGGGTAATGACTTAATCACAGAGGCAGAAGAAATGTGCAAAGACATTCATGATAACCTCAAAGCAGCCCAATCCCGCCAGAAGAGCTACTATGATAGTAAGCACCGTGATTTGGCTTTCGAGATAGATCATGTTTACCTCCGCGTCTCTCCTATGAAAGATACTTGTCGCTTCGGTATCAAAGGGAGGCTTGCTCCTAGATACGTGGGACCTTTCAAGATTGTCAGCAAGAGAGGCGACCTCGCCTATCAACTCGAGCTTCCTTCAAACTTTGCAAATGTTCATGACGTGTTCCATGTCTCTCAGCTTCGAAAGTGCTTCAAGACTCCTGACCGCACCGTCAACTTCGAGGAAATTGAGCTCCAAGAAGATCTCACTTATCATGAGCACCCAGTTGCTATTCTTGAAGAGACTGAACGCAAGACTCGCAACAAGTCAATCAAATTTCTCAAAGTCAAGTGGTCACACCATTTCGACGGTGAAGCTACCTGGGAACGCGAGGATCACCTCCGTTCTAAGTACCTGGCATTCTTTCAGTCCTAGATCTCAGGACGAGATCCTTTCGTAGTGGTGGAGTGTTGTAACACCCCGTATATAACTTTCCCTATTTGTACTCCAACTCTTGTCGTTTCCGGCGTTAAGTTATATTTATTTCCTCGGGTTCGGGTTTTGTCTCCGTGTGTTATTATCGTTGTCATGCATCTCATATCATGTCATCATGTGCATTGCATTTGCATACGTGCTCGTCTCAGGCATTCGAACATTTTTCCCGTTGTCCGTTTTGCATTCCAGCGCTTCGTTCTCCTCCGGTGGTCAATTCTAGCCTTCTTTCGTGTCTGGGGATTAAACATTTCCGGATTGGACCGAGACTTGCCAAGCGGCCTTGGTTTACTACCGGTAGACCTCCTGTCAAGTTTCGTATTATTTGGACTTCGTTTGATACTCCAACGGTTAACCGAGGGACCGAAAAGGCCTCGTGTGTGTTGCAGCCCAACACCCCTCCAATTTGGCCCAAAACCCACCTAACTCTACTCCATCATCTAGATCGTTCGATCATGATCGCATGGCCGAAAACCGCACCTCATTTAGACTCTCCTAGCTCCCTCTATTCCTATATATACACCCCTCCAAATCCGGATCTTTCTCCCCCCCGAAACCCTAAAAAAATCATCACCGTCGCCGCCGGACAACTTCCCCCACCGACGGACGTGTCCGTTGCACCTCGCCCCCGCCACATGGCGCCTCCCTATTCGCCACCGCCTGTGCCCACTTCGCCGCACCGCGCGGGCCC
>NC_041382.1:270614365-270623880 GCF_002162155.2 Triticum dicoccoides | reverse complement strand
CGCCTCCTCCGCCTCGCCCGCCGCCTCACCGCCGCTGGCCGCCGCCTCCGCCGCCTCGCCGCGTCCGCGCCACCTCGCCGCCCTCCGCCGTCCTTCTCCATCGACCCCGGCCGCCGTCACCTCGCCGAAGTGCGTGCCCCGGTCAACCTCGATCCGTGCGCCGATCTGGATCCGGATCCGTGAACAATAAACCCTAGGGGTAAAAATTTCGTCTAAGTCCCAGAACTGCAGATCCAAGTGCCTCTGTTCATAGCTCCGTAACTTTGCATCCGTAGCTCCGATTCATGCATATAGCATGTCAAAATGTTCAACTCAGAGAGTACATCATTTCATTCCATTGCATCATTTTCATTTGACCTCATCTTGATGCCCGAAATGCTGTTAGAATAGGGCTACTTGAGTTAATTGCCAGATCTGTTACTCCGTTTAGCACTTTTGTCTTTTTTGCCATGATTAATGTGTGCATGATATGCCCGTGAGTTCTACTTATGTTTTGTTAAGGGTTTTGTCATCTTTCTAGAGGTGCAACCCATGTATTTTTAGGATGTGTGTGGTGACTTGTGCAAGCTTGCAAAGTGGTGCAGTTGCTAATTCTGTTTTCAGGGACTTAGTGATTTCACTAAGTCCTGGAGCTGTTTATCTCATGTTGCCATATGTTCATGTTGTTTCCTAGTGATCCGCGCCTCTTTTGAGGATGATCAATAAGGGAGTTTTGTTAATATTGTAGTACTCTATCCATCCATGTCTTTGTTTGCATTTATGGAGCACCCTACCTTGAGTCAATCGAGCTCTACTTTTGCTACTTTGTGAATCTGGGCAGATTGTCAACTTGTTTGCAATTTTGCCGGTGATGTTGTAGTTGATCCGTGCATGCTATGCTATTGTTCTTGCCATGTCTAGCTTGCATTTTGTGCCTTCTTGATGGGTGTATGCTTTTCTTGCCATGACTTGCTCTGTAGTGAGTGCATCGAGCTCGTATACATGCCTACTTGAGTTATATTTCAGCATGTGTCAGTTTTTCACAAAGTCTGAAACTGATTATGTTTTTGCTATGTTCACATGCTTGCAATTGTATTTTCTGATCCCTTTTGGCTCAAGGTCACTAAGGGACTTTTGTTAAGCTCTTTGAGTATCTCCATGCCATGCTTTACTTTGCCATGTTCAGGTCCTGTAGCATGTAGTTTTGTTGCTCCGAAGAAGGCTACCTGATCTGAAATTCCAGAGAACTGTTGATTTCACTAAGTCTGAGATCTATTTGCCATTTGCATTTTTGCCATGCTTGTTTGAACCTGTTAATGGATGATTTGGCCGTAGCTCAGTGCTAGACTTTTGTTAAGCATCTTGTGTGCATCCCTGCCATGTATTTTGTTGTCATGTTTGAGTGCTGTAGCATGTTCATTTCTTTGCATTTAGATGCCTACTTGCTGTAAATCGCAGACCGGTGTCATTTTTGAATCGCTTGCCATTTCCAAACCGTAACTCCGATTCCGGCGTTCTTTACATCGTTTTCAAGCGATTTCATCTCATCTTTCCAGTGGAACACTTGGATTTCCATGTTGAGGCCAGGTTCATGCATTTCCTGTCATATCTTGCATTTTGCATCCCGCATCGCATCCCGCATAGCATATCATCTTTGCATTGTGTTGTTTGAGTTTGCACGTGGTTGATTGTGTCCTTGTTGCTTGTTTGTCTTGTTTGGGTAGAGACAGGATACGAGTTCACTAACGAGGAGCCCTTTGAGTTTGCTTTCGAGGATCCAGTCAACTCTGACAACTATGCAGGCAAGATGATCATACCCTCGAAATCACTACTATCTTTGCTATGCTAGTTTGCTCGCTCTTTTGCTATGCCATTGCTACGATGCCTACCAATTGCTTGCAAGCCTCCCAAATTGCCATGTCAAACCTCTAACCCACCAATGTCCTAGCAAACCGTTGATTGGCTATGTTACCGCTTTGCTTAGCCCCTCTTATAGCGTTGCTAGTTGCAGGTGAAGATTGGAGGCCGTTCCTTGTTGGAACATATATTTTACTTGTTGGGGATATCATTATATTGCTATGTTATCTTAATGCATCTATATACTTGGTAAAGGGTGGAAGGCTCGGCCTCTCGCCTAGTGTTTTGTTCCACTCTTGCCGCCCTAGTTTCCGTCATATCGGTGTTATGTTCCCGGATTTTGCGTTCCTTACGCGGTTGGGTTATAATGGGAATCCCTTAATAGTTCGCCTTGATTAAAGTCTTTCCAAGAATGCCCAACATTGGTCTTACCATTCGCCACCTAGCCTTTTCTTTCCCTTGGGTTCTGCAGACTCAAGGGTCATCTTATTTTAACCCCCCGGGCCAGTGCTCCTCTGAGTGTTGGTCCCACCGAGTGATGTCCGGGGCTACCAGGGGCAACTCTGGGCTGGCCTACCCGACGTCTGGCTCATCTGAGTGTGCCCTAAGAAAGAGATATGTGCAGCTCCTATCGGGATTTGTCGGCACATTCGGGCGGTGTTGCTGGACTTGTTTTAACCTGTCGAAGTGTCTTGAATTACCAAGATACCGAGTTTGATCGGAATGTCTTGGGAGGAGGTCTATTCCTTCGTTGACCGTGAGAGCTTGTCATGGGCTAAGTTGGGACTCCCCTGCAGGGATTTGAACTTTCGAAAGCCGTGCCCGCGGTTATGGGCTGATGGGAATTTGTTAATGTCCGGTTGTAGATAACTTGAACCTTAACTTAATTAAAATGAATCAACTGAGTGTGTTACCGTGATGGCCTCTTCTCGGCGGAGTTCGGGAAGTGTACATGGTGTTGGAGTAATGTTTGCGCAGGTTGCTCTCTAGTTTCTCGCTCGCGCTTTGCCTCCTTTTCTCGCTCTCTTTTGCGAATAAGTTAGCCACCATATTTGCTAGTCGCTTGCTGCAGCTCCACTCATATTTTACCTTGCCATTCCTATAAGCTTAAATAGTTTTGATCACGAGGGTGCGAGATTGCTGAGTCCCTGTGGCTCACAGATTACTATTACACCAGATGCAGGGCCTGATGATTCCGCTCCAGGAGACACGTATGAGCTCAAGTGGGAGTTCGACGAAGACTCTCAACGTTACTATGTTTCCTTTCCCGATGATCAGTAGTGGTGCCCAGTTGGGGGTGAACGGGACCGTTGTCGCATGTTCGGTTCTCTTTTATTTTGGCGCCGTAGTCGGGCCATGAGTGTTTGGATGATGTAATGTTATTTATGTACTTGATTGATGTGGCGAGTGTAAGCCAACTATGTTATCTCCCCTTTATTATTTATATTACATGGGATGTTGTGAAGATTGCCTAACTTGCGACATATGGCTTCAATGTGATTATGCCTCTAAGTCGTGCCTCGACACGTGGGAGATATAGTCGCATCGAGGGTGTTACAAGTTGGTATTCAGAGCCTTCCCCGACCTTAGGAGCCCCATTGCTTGATCATTTTTAGCGGCCGAGTTGTGTCTAGAAAAATGTTTTGAGTCTTTTAGGAATTATATATCGGAGATATTAGGAATTCTTTTTACTTCCCAGTCTCCTCATCGCTCTGGTAAGGCATCCTGACGTAGAGTTTTGACTTTTCTCTTCTCAACTTTCACTAAATTTTTTTTAGGATCACGCGGGTATCTTGGAATCGTTCCGATGGTTTTATGATGAGAACATTGTCTTGGTGCCTCCTGTCAGGGGTTTAGTGGAAGTGTCCCGGGGAGTTGAGCTCTGAGGTGTTGTCATCATAATTTTATCGTTGCAGTTCTGGAATACCTGAGTCTAGTACGCCGACATCGAAAATCTCCTTTATGCAGTTCGTTGGTGAGATAACCTCGACGCCACCCAGTACTGGGGCGGGAGTTCGGGAGTATCGCCATAACTTGTATAACGAATGCTTTTCGAAGGTTGAGGTAGATGGTTTCCGAAGGTTTCTTGGTTATGTGTTGAAGGATGGATACAGCTGGATGTAGGATTTCCTAGTTTGGGTGAGATATTATGCTTCCCCTGTATCCCCAACACCTGATTGCATAACCGGAAAGGTTCGGGAGTTTCATAGGTGGGAATTCTAGTAGCTCTAGTTCTTCTTCCACGGATATTGGTTTGAGATTGGGATTTCTTACTGATTATTCGTTCTTGATCCGTACCTTGTTGAATTATTTCTCTACCTTAATTCTATGTGGCTTCTCAATTTATGGATATGTGACCATTTCAAGAGGAATGCGTTCGTTCATTTTGTTCAGATGTGAAGACTATATGTTGCAATTTTCATTCCGTTGGATTCAGCTTCAATATTTGTCTATCAATGTGCTAATGGTGGTCAACCTCTTCAGGATGGATCCTCCAACGCGCACGACTCCGAATCCTGATCCGCCACCACCTCCACCTCCTCCAGAGGCATGGCAAGCTGTGATGGCCGCAACCAATGCAAACACACAACTGATCATGCAAATTCTTCAAGAGCGCAATCAAGGCAGCCAAGGGAATCAAGGCAGCAATCAGAATCACTTTGCTACACTCAACCAGTTCCTTGCTAACGGGCCAAAGACTTTCAGCAATTGTGTTGAGGCAACCGATGCTGAGGATTGGCTTGTGGATCTGTGCAAGCATTTCGAGTGCAGTAACGTCAGGTCTGAGGACTTTGTCAAGTTCGCTTCCTTCCAACTCAAAGATCAAGCTGCAGAATGGTTCCAGCAGTACAAGGACTCCAGAGGTGGACGTGTTATCACTTGGGATGATTTCCGTCGAGATTTCCGAGCTCATCATATTCCCCAGAGCGTGGTTGAAAGCAAGCGTGAGGAATTCCGCAATCTGAAGCAAGGCTCTTTGTCTGTCTATGACTACAACAAGTTGTTCCAGAAGCTCGCCCACTTTGCCAAGCAGGACGACCCTGATGAGAAGAGCATGATATACCAGTTCAGGGGTGGTCTCAGAGAAGAAATCCAGCTAGCTCTTGTTCTCTTCGAGCCCTTGAGATACGTGAGTTCTACAACATGGCACTGAAGCAAGAGGCTACTCAGTTGAGGTGCGACGCTTCCAAGAAGCGAGTTAGAGATGTTACTCCTTCTTCCTCTACTCAAGTGGCCAAGCAGCAGAAGTATTGGCTTCCTCCTCCTCCGTTCCGTCAGCCGTATCAGCAGAAGAGCAAAGGTGGCAGTGGTTCTTCCCACCCACCCAACCCTGGCTTTCAGAACAAGACTTCGTCTCAACCTCCAAGATCGAGTGCTCCGTATCACCGTCCGCTTTCAGAGGTCACGTGCAACAAGTGCCAACAGAAGGGTCACTATGCCAACAAGTGTTTCAACCAGAGGCGTCTTCCTCCTCCTCCTCCTCCTGTCAGATCGGCAAGTACAACTATGGTCAAGCATAACCCCAAGTCCGCCAAGGTCAACTTGCTGAATGCAGCTCAGGCAGAGGAATCACCAGATGTGATCATGGGTAACCTTCCTGTTAATGATATTCCTGCAAAAGTTCTTTTTGACACGGGTGCATCGCATTGTTTCATCTCGAGGCCATTGTTTCTAAGCATGAGTTGCCTTTACAAGATTTTCCTAGACAGTTATCTATTGTTTCTCCGGGTAAATTCATGAATGCAAGCGCTATTGCCCCAGATGTTTCTATCACTTTGGGCGATTACAAGTTTCTCTCTTCTTCGCTGGTTCTTGGTAACTCGGATATTGATCTTATTCTCAGGATGGATTGGCTTTCTAAGCACAAGGCACATCTCGATTGTGCAGCCAGGCAGATTCAATTGACTCATTCGTGTGAGGATGTAATTGTCTTTGCCGCTCGGGATAATACATCCGTCTGTTTTCTCTCAATGAGAAGGGTGAATTGGACGCTATCTCGCAAATTCCAGTCGTTTGCGAATATCAAGACGTCTTTCCAGAAGAGCTTCCAGGAATGCCTCCGCACCGGCCAGTCGAATTCGTTATTGATCTTGATCCTGGCACGGAACCTGTGTGCAAACGTCCTTACAAGCTCGGACCTGAAGAGTTGAAGGAGCTGAAGAAGCAACTCGATATTCAAGAGAAAATGGGTCTCATCCGACCTAGTTCTTCTCCATGGGGTTGTGGTGTTCTTTTTGTGAAGAAGAAGGATGGAACGGACCGACTTTGTGTTGATTACCGTCCAGTGAACAAGAAGACCATCAAGAACAAATATCCACTTCCCAACATCAATGAGCTCTTCGAACAACTCAAAGGTGCCCAAGTATTCTCCAAGCTTGATCTCCGCATGGGTTATCACCAGATTCGCATTCGTGAGCAAGATATTCCCAAGACGGCTTTCAGGACAAGCTTTGGTTCATATGAATACACTGTCATGTCTTTTGGTCTCGCCAACGCTCCTCCGACGTTCTCTCGCATGATAAACTTCATCTTCAACGCCTACACCAATGACTTCGTTTTGGTCTATCTCGACGACATTCTGGTTTTCTCGAAGAACAAGGAAGATCATGCCAAGCACTTGCGTTTGGTTCTTGATAAGCTCAGGGAACATCAGTTCTACGCCAAGTTCTCCAAGTGTGAGTATTGGCTCGATGAGGTTCTTTATCTTGGTCATATCATCTCTACCGAGGGCATTGCCGTGAATCCTGAGAAGGTGTCTGCAATTGTGAATTGGGAACCTCCTCAGAACATGAAGCAACTCCATAGCTTCCTCGGTCTCGCAAGCTATTGCCGAAGATTCGTTGAAAACTTCTCTAAGATCGCGAAGCCTCTCTCAAATCTTCTCCAGAAGCACGCCAAGTACGTTTGGTCTCCGGAGTGTGATATTGCTTTCAACACTTTGAAAGAGAAATTGATCACTGCTCCAGCTCTGACTCCGCCTGATGAATCCAAGCCGTACGAGGTCTTTTGTGATGCCTCTCTCCAAGGTCTTGGCGCAGTTTTGATGCAAGAGAAGAAAGTTGTTGCTTATACATCTCGCCAGTTAAAGCTGAATGAGAAGAACTACCCCACTCACGATCTCGAGTTGGCGGCAGTTGTGTATGCTCTTTTGACTTGGAGACATCTTCTATTGGGAAGAAAAGTGGATATTTTCACTGATCACAAGAGTCTCAAGTACATCTTCACTCAGCCTAATCTCAACCTCAGGCAAACTCGATGGGTTGAGATGATTCAAGAGTATAATCCGAGTATCGAGTATACTCCAGGCAAGGCCAATGTGATTGCTGACGCTTTGAGCAGAAAGGCCTACTGCAACAGTCTAATTCTCAAGCCTTATCAACCCGAGCTTTGTGAAGCTTTCCGCAAACTTAATCTGCAAGTTGTTCCTCAAGGTTTCCTCGCCAACCTTCAAGTCTCTCCTACCTTGGAAGACCAGATTCGCCAAGACCAGCTTCTTGATGCTATGGTGAAAAAGGTGAAGATTGGGATTGCCAAGAGTCAGTCCAAGTACAAGTGCTACCGCCTTGATGACAAGGACACTCTCTTCTTCGAGGACATATTGTTATACCCAAAGGTGACCTCCGTAAAGTGATCATGAACGAGGCTCACAATTCTCTCCTCTCCATCCACCCTGGGAGCACGAAGATGTATCAGGACCTTAAGCAAGCTTATTGGTGGACTCGAATGAAGCGCGAGATCGCTCAATTCGTGAATGAATGTGATGTCTGCAGAAGAGTGAAGGCAGAACACCAAAGGCCAGCAGGTCTCCTCCAACCTCTTGCCATTCCAGAATGGAAGTTTGACCACATTGAAATGGACTTCGTGACTGGGTTTCCAAAGTCCAAGCGTGGCAATGATGCTATATTTGTTGTCATCGACAAACTCACCAAAGTGGCTCACTTTCTGCCTATCAAAGAGTCGATCACTGCAGCTCAATTGGCGGAACTCTATACCTCTCGTATTGTCTCTCTGCACGGTATTCCTCAAGTGATCTCTTCAGACCGTGGCAGCATCTTTACCTTGAAGTTTTGGGATTCTTTTCAGAAGGCCATGGGCACCAACATCCGCTTCAGCACAGCTTTCCATCCTCAAACTAGCGGTCAAGTCGAGCGTGTCAACCAGATTCTTAAAGATATGCTCAGGGCGTGTGTGATCTCCTTCGGCATGAAGTGGGAGGATTGTCTTCCTTATGCTGAATTCTCCTACAACATCAGTTTTCAAGCAAGTTCGGGCAAGGCCCCTTTTGAAATTTTGTATGGCAGGAAGTGCCGTACCCCTCTCAACTGGTCCGAAACCGGTGAACGCCAGCTTTTGGGTAATGACTTAATCATAGAGGCAGAAGAAATGTGCAAAGTCATTCGTGATAACCTCAAAGCAGCCCAATCCCGCCAGAAGAGCTACTATGATAGTAAGCACCGTGATTTAGCTTTGGAGATCGGAGATCATGTTTACCTCCGCGTCTCTCCTATGAAAGGTACTCGTCGCTTCGGTATCAAAGGGAAGCTTGCTCCTAGATACGTGGGACCTTTCAAGATTGTCAGCAAGAGAGGCGACCTCGCCTATCAACTCGAGCTTCCTTCAAACTTTGCAAATGTTCATGACGTGTTCCATGTCTCTCAGCTTCGAAAGTGCTTCAAGACTCCTGACCGCACCGTCAACTTCGAGGACATTGAGCTCCAAGAAGATCTCACTTATCGTGAGCACCCAGTTGCTATTCTTGAAGAGACGGAACGCAAGACTCGCAACAAGTCAATCAAATTTCTCAAAGTCAAGTGGTCACACCATTCTGACCGTGAAGCTACCTGGGAACGCGAGGATCACCTCCGTTCTAAGTACCCGGCGTTCTTTCAGTCCTAGATCTCGGGACGAGATCCTTTCGTAGTGGTGGAGTGTTGTAACACCCCGGATATAACTTTCCCTATTTGTACTCCAACTCTTGCCGTTTCCGGCGTTAAGTTATATTTATTTCCTCGGGTTCGGGTTTTGTCTCCGTGTGTTGTTATCGTTGTCATGCATATCATATCATGTCATCATGTGCATTGCATTTGCATACGTGCTCGTCTCAGGCATTCGAGCATTTTTCCCGTTGTCCGTTTTGCATTCCGGCGCTTCATTCTCCTCCGGTGGTCATTTCTAGCCTTCTTTCATGTGTGGGGATTAAACATTTCCGGATTGGACCGAGACTTGCCAAGCGGCCTTGGTTTACTACCGGTAGACCGCCTGTCAAGTTTCGTATCATTTGGACTTCGTTTGATACTCCAACGGTTAACCGAGGGACCGAAAAGGCCTCGTGTGTGTTGCAGCCCAACACCCCTCCAATTTGGCCCAAAACTCACCTAACTCTGCTCTATCATCTAGAGCATTTGATCACGATCGCGTGGCCGAAAACCGCACCTCATTTGGACTCTCCTAGCTCCCTCAATGCCTATATATACACCCCCTCCAAATCCGGATCTTTCTCCCCCCCGAAACCCTAAAAAAATCATCATCGTCGCCGCCGGACAGCTTCCCCCACCGACGGACGTGTCCGTTGCACCTCGCCACCGCCACATGGCGCCTCCCTATTGACCGCCGCCCGTGCCCACTTCGCCGCACCGCGCGGGCCCGCTCGGCCCGTGGCCGGCCCCCGCGGCCCAGCG
>NC_041382.1:270604132-270613696 GCF_002162155.2 Triticum dicoccoides | reverse complement strand
CCTCCGCCTCGCCCGCCGCCTCACCGACGCCGGCCGCCGCCTCCACCGCCTTGCCGCGTCCGCGCCACCTCGCCGCCCTCCGCTGTCCTTCTCCGTCGACCCCAGCCGCCGTCGCCTCGCCGGAGTGCGTGCCCCGGTCAACCTCGATCCGTGCACCGATCTGGATCCGGATCCGTGAATAGTAAACCCTAGGGGTAAAAATTTCATCCAAGTCCCAGAACTGCAGATCCAAGTGCCTCTGTTCATAGCTCCGTAACTTTGCATCCGTAGCTACGATTCATGCATATAGCATGTCAAAATGTTCACCTCAGAGAGTACATCATCTCATTCCATTGCATCATTTTCATTTGAGCTCATCTTGATGCCCGAAATGCTGTTAGAAGAGGGCTACTTGAGTTAATTGCCAGATCTGTTACTCCGTTTAGCACTTTTGTCCTTTTTGCCATGATTAATGTGTGCATGATATGCCCGTGAGTTCTACTTATGTTTTGTTAAGGGTTTTGTCATCTTTCCAGAGGTGCAACCCATGTATTTTTAGGATGTGTGTGGTGACTTGTGCAAGCTTGCAAAGTGGTGCACTTGCTAATTCTGTTTTCAGGGACTTAGTGATTTCACTAAGTCCTGGAGCTGTTTATCTCATGTTGCCATATGTTCATGTTGTTTCCTAGTGATCCGTGCCTCCTTTGAGGATGATCAATAAGGGAGTTTTGTTAATATTGTAGTGCTCTATCCATCAATGTCTTTGTTTGCATTTATGGAGCACACTAGTTCACTAGCTTGAGTTAATCGAGCTCTACTTTTGCTACTTTGTGAATCTGGGCAGATTGTCAACTTGTTTGCAATTTTGCCGGTGATGTTGTAGTTGATCCGTGCATGCTATGCTATTGTTCTTGCCATGTCTAGCTTGCATTTTGTGCCTTCTTGATGGTTGTATGCTTGTCTTGCCATGAATTGCTCTGTAGTGAGTGCATCAGCTCGTATACATGCCTACTTGAGTTATATTTCAGCATGTGTCAGTTTTTCACAAAGTCTGAAACTGATTATGTTTTTGCTATGTTCACATGCTTGTAATTGTATTTTCTGATCCCTTTTGGCTCAAGGTCACTAAGGGAATTTTGTTAAGCTCTTTGAGTAGCTCCATGCCATGCTTTACTTTGCCATGTTCAGGTCCTGTAGCATGTAGTTTTGTTGCTCCGAAGAAGGCTACCTGATCTGAAATTCCAGACAACTGTTGATTTCACTAAGTCTGAGATCTGTTTGCCATTTGCATTTTTGCCATGCTTGTTTGAACCTGTTAATGGATGATTTGGCCGTAGCTCAGTGCTAGACTTTTGTTAAGCATCTTGTGTGCATACCTGCCATGTATTTTGTTGTCATGTTTGAGTGCTGTAGCATGTTCATTTCTTTGCATTTAGATGCCTACTTGCTGTAAATCGCAGACCGGTGTCATTTTTGAATCGCTTACCATTTCCAAACCGTAACTCCGATTCCGGTGTTCTTTATATCGTTTTCAAGCGATTTCATCTCATCTTTCCAGTGGAACGCTTGGATTTCCAAGTTGAGGCCAGGTTCATGCATTTCCTGTCATATCTTGCATTATGCATCCCGCATCGCATCCCGCATAGCATATCATCTTTGCATTGTGTTGTTTGAGTTTGCACGTGGTTGATTGTGTCCTTGTTGCTTGTTTTTCTTGTTTGGGTAGAGATGGGAGACGAGTTCGCTAATGAGGAGCCCGTTGAGTTTGCTTTCGAGGATCCAGTCAACTCTGACAACTGTGCAGGCAAGATGATCATACCCTCGAAATCACTACTATCTTTGCTATGCTAGTTTGCTCGCTCTTTTGCTATGCCATTGCTACGATGCCTACCACTTGCTTGCAAGCCTCCCAAATTGCCATGTCAAACCTCTAACCCACCAATGTCCTAGCAAACCGTTGATTGGCTATGTTACCGCTTTGCTTAGTCCCTCTTATAGCGTTGCTAGTTGCAGGTGAAGATTGGAGGCCATTCCTGGTTGGAACATATATTTTACTTGTTGGGGATATCATTATATTGCTATGTTATCTTAATGCATCTATATACTTGGTAAAGGGTGGAACGCTCAGCCTCTTGCCTAGTGTTTTGTTCCACTCTTGCCGCCCTAGTTTCCGTCATATCGGTGTTATGTTCCCGGATTTTGCGTTCCTTACGCGGTTGGGTTATAATGGGAACCCCTTGATAGTTTGCCTTGATTAAAGCCTTTCCAGCAATGCCCAAAATTGGTCTTACCATTCGCCACCTAGCCTTTTCTTTCCCTTGGGTTCTGCAGACTTAAGGGTCATCTTATTTTAACCCCCTCGGGCCAGTGCTCCTCTGAGTGTTGGTCCCACCGAGTGATGTCCGGGGCTACCAGGGGCAACTCTGGGCTGGCCTACCCGACGTCTGGCTCATCTGAGTGTGCCCTGAGAAAGAGATATGTGCAGCTCCTATCGGGATTTGTCGGCACATTCGGGCGGTGTTGCTGGACTTGTTTTAACCTGTCGAAGTGTCTTGAATTACCGAGATACCGAGTCTAATCGGAACGTCTTGGGAGGAGGTCTATTGCTTCGTTGAGCGTGAGAGCTTGTCATGGGCTAAGTTGGGACCCCCCTGCAGGGATTTGAACTTTCAAAAGCTGTGCCCGCGGTTATGGGCAGATGGGAATTTGTTAATGTCCGGTTGTAGATAACTTGAACCTTAACTTAATTAAAATGAATCAACTGAGTGTGTTACCGTGATGGCCTCTTCTCGGCGGAGTCCGGGAAGTGGAAACGGTGTTGGAGTAATGTTTGCGCAGGTTTCTCTCTAGTTTCTCGCTCGCGCTTTGCCTCCTCTTCTCGCTCTCTTTTGCGAATAAGTTAGCCACCATATTTGCTAGTCGCTTGCTGCAGCTCCACTCATATTTTACCTTGCCATTCCTATAAGCTTAAATAGTTTTGATCGCGAGGGTGCGAGATTGCTGAGTCCCTGTGGCTCACAGATTACTATTACACCAGATGCAGGGCCTGATGATTCCGCTCCAGGAGACGCGTATGAGCTCAAGTGGGAGTTCGACGAAGACTCTCAACGTTACTATGTTTCCTTTCCCGATGATCAGTAGTGGTGCCCAGTTGGGGGTGATTGGGACCGTGTCACATGTTGGGTTCTCTTTTATTTTGGCGCCGTAGTCGGGCCATGAGTGTTTGGATGATGTAATGTTATTTATGTACTTGATTGACGTGGCGAGTGTAAGCCAACTATGTTATCTCCCCTTTATTATTTATATTACATGGGATGCTGTGAAGATTGCCTAACTTGCGACATATGCCTTCAATGCAATTATGCCTCTAAGTCGTGCCTCGACACATGGGAGATATAGTCGCATCGAGGGTGTTACAATGAGCCAATCATATTCATGCTCAACGCAAACACTAAATAACATTTATTTTAGGTTTAACACTAATCCTGAAAGTATAGGGAGTGTGCGATGATGATCATATCAATCTTGGAACCATTTCCAATACACATCGTCACTTCACCCTTAACTAGTCTCTGTTCATTCTACAACTCCCATTTCGAGTTACTATTATTAGCAACTGAACTAGTATCAAATACTGAGGGGTTGCTATAAACACTAGTAAAGTACACATCAATAATATGTATATCAAATATACCTATGTTCACTTTGCCATCCTTCTTATCTGCCAATTACTTGGGGTAGTTCCACTTCCAGTGACCAGTCCCTTTGCAGTAGAAGCACTCAGTTTCAGGCTTAGGTCTAGACTTGGGTTTTTTCAATTGAGCAGCAACTTGCTTGCCGTTCTTCTTGAAGTTCCCCTTTCTTCCCTTTGTCCCTTTACTTGAAACTAGCGGTTTTGTTTACCATCAACACTTGATGCTTTTCTTGATTTCTACCTTCGTCGATTTCAATATCACGAAGAGCTTGGGAATCGTTTCTGTTATCCCTTGCATATTATAGTTCATCACGAAGTTCTACTAACTTGGTGATGGTGACTAGAGAATTCTATCGATCACTATTTTATCTGGAAGGTTAACTCCCACTTGATTCAAGCGATTGTAGTACCCAGACAATCTGAGCACATGCTCACTGTTTGAGCTATTCTCCTCCATCTTTTAGCTATAGAACTTGTTGGAGACTTCATATCTCTCAACTCGGGTATTTGCTTGAAATATTAACTTCAACTCCTGGAACATCTCATATGGTCCATGACGTTCAAAACGTCTTTGAAGTCCCGATTCTAAGCCGTTTAAGCATGGTGCACTAAACTATCAAGTAGTCATCATATTGAGCTAGACAAACGTTCATAACATCTGCATCTGCTCGTGCAATAGGTTTGTCACCTAGCGGTGCATCAAGGACATAATTCTTCTGTGCAGCAATGAGGATAAACCTCATATCACGGATCCAATCCGCATCATTCCTACTAACATCTTTCAACTTAGTTTTCTCTAGGAACATATCAAAAATAAAACATGGGAGATAAACGCGAGCTATTGATCTACAACATAGATATGCTAATACTACCAGGACTAAGTTCATGATAAATTTAAGTTCAATTAATCATATTACTTAAGAACTCCCACTTAGAAAGACATCCCTCTAATCTTCTAAGTGATCACATGATCCAAATCAACTAAATCATAACCGATCATCACGTGAAATGGAGTAGTTTTCAATGGTGAACATCACTATGTTGATCATATCTACTATATGATTCACGCTCGACCTTTCGGCCTCAGTGTTCCGAGGCCATATCTGCATATGCTGGGCTCGTCAAGTTTAACTTGAGTATTCTGCGTGTGCAAAACTGGCTTGCACCCGTTCTAGATGGACGTAGAGCTTATCACACCCGATCATCACGTGGTGTCTGGGCACGACGAACTTTGGCAATGGTGTATACTCAGGGAGAACACTTTTTATCTTGAAATTTAGTGAGAGATCATCTTATAATGCTACCGTCAATCAAAGCAAGATAAGATGCATAAAAGATAAACATCACATGCAATCAATATAAGTGATATGATATGGCCATCATCATCTTGTGCTTGTGATCTCCATCTCTGAAGCACCGTCATGATCACCATCGTCACCGGCGTGACACCTTGATCTCCATCGTAGCATCATTGTCGTCTCGCCAATCTTATGCTTCTACGACTATCGCTACCGCTTAGTGATAAAGTAAAGCATTACAGGGAGATTGCATTGCATACAATAAAGCGACAACCATATGGCTCCTGCCAGTTGCCGATAACTTGGTTACAAAACATGATCATCTCATACAATAAAATTTAGCATCATGTCTTGACCATATCACATCACAACATGCCTTGCCAAAACAAGTTAGACGTCCTCTACTTTGTTGTTGCAAGTTTTACGTGGCTGCTACGGGCTTAGCAAACCGTTCTTACCTACGCATCAAAAGCACAATGATAGTTTGTCAAGTTGGTGCTATTTTAACCTTCGCAAGGACCGGGCGTAGCCACACTCGGTTCAACTAAAGTTGGAGAAACTGACACCCGCCAGCCACCTGTGTGCAAAGCACGTCGGTAGAACCAGTCTCGCGTAAGCGTACGCGTAATGTCGGTCCGGGCCGCTTCATCCAACAATACCGCCGAACCAAAGTATGACATGCTGGTAAGTAGTATGACTTATATCATCCACAACTCACTTGTGTTCTACTCGTGCATATGACATCTACGCATAAAACAAGGCTCAGATGCCACTGTTGGGGAGCGTAGTAATTTCAAATTTTTTCCTATGCACACGCAAGATCATGGTGATGCATAGCAACGAGAGGGGAGAGTGTTGTCCACGTAACCTGTTAGACCGAAAGCGGAAGCGTTAGCACAACGCGGTTGATGTAGTCGTACGTCTTCACAATCCGACCGATCAAGTACCGAACGTATGGCACCTCCGAGTTCAGCACACGTTCAGCCCGATGACGTCCCTCGAACTCCGATCCAGCCGAGTGTTAAGGGAGAGTTTCATCAGCATGACGGCGTGGTGACGATGATGATGCTCTATCAATGCAGGGCTTCGCCTAAGCACCGCTACAGTATTATCGAGGTGGACTATGGTGGAGGGGGGCACCACACACGGCTAAAAGATCAACTGATCAATTGTTGTCTTTGGGGGCCCCCTGCCCCCGTATATAAAGGAGTGTAGGAGGGGGAGGGCCGTCCCTCTCTATGGCACGCCCTAGGGGAGTCCTACTCCCACCGGGAGTAGGATTCCCCCTTTCCTAGTAGAATTAGGAGCCCTTCCAAGTAGTAGGAGTAGGAGGGAAGGAAAGGGAAGGGAAAAGGAGAAGGAAGGAAGGGGGCGCCCCCCTCCCTAGTCCAATTCGGACCAGCTCATGGGGAGGGGTGCGGCCACCCTTTGAGGCCTTTCTCTCCTTTCCCGTATGGCCCATTAAGGCCCAATACGAATTCCCGTAACTCCCGAAAATACCCGAATCACTCGGAACCTTTCCGATGTCCGAATATAGTCGTCCAATATATCGATCTTTACGTCTCGACCATTTCGAGACTCCTCGTCATGTCCCCGATCTCATCTGGGACTCCGAACTCCTTCGGTACATCAAAACACATAAACTCATAATATAACCGTCATCGAACATTAAGCGTGCGGACCCTACGGGTTCGAGAACTATGTAGACATGACCAAGACATGTCTCCGGTCAATAACCAATAGCGGAACCTGGATGCTCATATTGGCTCCTACATATTCTACGAAGATCTTTATCAGTCAAACCGCATAACAACATACGTTGTTCCTTTTGTCATCAGTATGTTACTTGCCCGAGATTCGATCGTCGGTATCTCAATACCTAGTTCAATCTCGTTACCAGCAAGTCTCTTTACTCGTTTCGTAATACATCACCCCGCAACTAACTCATTAGTTGCAATACTTGCAAGGCTTATAATGATGTGCATTACCGAGTGGGCCCAGAGATACCTCTCCGACAATCGGAGTGACAAATCCTAATCTCGAAATACGCCAACCCAACAAGTACCTTCGGAGACACCTGTAGAGCACCTTTATAATCACCCAGTTACGTTGTGACGTTTGGTGGCACACAAAGTGTTCCTCCGGTAAACGGGAGTTGCATAATCTCATAGTCATAGGAACATGTATAAGTCATGAAGAAAGCAATATCAACAAACTAAAGGAGCAAGTGCTAAGCTAACGGAATGGGTCAAGTCAATCACATCATTCTCCTAATGATGTGATCCCGTTAATCAAATGACAACTCATGTCTATGGTTAGTAAACATAACCATCTTTGATCAACGAGCTAGTCAAGTAGAGGCATACTAGTGACACTCTATTTGTCTATGTATTCACACATGTATTATGTTTCCGGTTAATACAATTCTAGCATGAATAATAAACATTTATCATGATATAAGGAAACAAATAATAACTTTATTATTGCCTCTAGGGCATATTTCCTTCAAGAGCTAGGGATACGATAGGACAACATAGTAAAAAACACTGAAAAACCCACTGCAGAACCAAAGTATTCAAACCCACTAATATGAGATAGTACACTCATGCATCTCAGGATGCAAAACTACCAGGCAGTTTTCCTTGCAAAAATCAACATTGTGGCCTTTAATCATACATATTGCTACAACTAAATTTAGATCAGATAAAGGTTGGATTCACGCCGATTAACAAAATACATGCTGATGTAAAAATATAGTGATATACAACATGTACTTACATCTACATTGGAGCACAGAGAATTCTTGCAAGAATCTTTCCTCATAAACGATACCATTGCAAAAATTCTTCTATCTGTTAAGCTTATTTTCTAAAAGAGAGATAGGTAAGAAACATGTAGAAAATATGATCAGCATACTATAAAATTTCATGATGCAAGGATACGCACACGCTTCTTAGAATTGAGTTGACATATTTTTGCTGGACTGGAGCGGACTAGTTCTTTGGCCACTGGAATCTGCTTATTATCAGTAGGAGTTGGGTTTCTCTGTGCTGGAGCAGTATCTATAAAAACTGGAGTTGGTTTATTATCTCCTGGCATTTGGATCTTTTGCAAAGGCCTTGTTTGTATCGTTTGTACTCAAGATTAACGAGATGTCACACAAAAGTATTAAAGAACAACATAGGTAATACTAGAAGTGGTATAATACTATAATCACCAGGTTGTGGGATAGCATTGGCTGATGGATGTTAACTATGGAACAACGTTACCTAAAGAACAAGTATCTTAGCTGAACTATGGAACAACGTTAACTCCTGAACAAGACCCGTAAGAGATCAGCATGAATATACAGTGAAATGTGATGATCTATTTTCCATTCTTAGATGAATAACAAAGCCATAAATGTTGCACACAAGTAAGATGAGGGTACAACCTATCTGGCTGCCATCCATAGGAGTGAGCATCATGTGCTGACTTGTCGATGGCCCTGCAGTTGTTGTGGCTGTCCATGTCGGGCACACGCATTCGATGCAAGGTACTGTTGAGTGGGGACTATAGCTCCCTTCTGGTGTATGCTTCCCTTGTTGGAGCAGCTGCGGTGAGTCGGAAGACGGTGTGTCTGAAGATGCAGATAACGCATAATGTTAAGAACGACATATCTCTTTGATCTGAAGAAATACACTAAGAGATCAACAGCAAGATACGAGAGTGGTCACACGTTTGTTGACTGAAGACTAAATTGGGGTCACACGATTTTATTTTATTTTGGTACTGTCCGATCTACGCCGGATGGCTGGCCGTCTTGTGCCTCCCGGCTGACACTGTTCGGAATCTTCCCTGAAGAGCCAGCGACCAACGACAGAGCAGCCTGCCTCCGCCGTCCGTGGCCCCGGCCAAAACCCCGCTCCCCGCCCCACCGCACTGCCGTGGTTGCGCCGCCCCCGGGCCAATCCACAAAGACTCCCCGTCATCCAGATCCGGCGGCGGCAGTACCTTCAACCCACGCAACTCTAAAAGATAGCCATCTAAGCGTTGCTTCCGCAGCGAACTTGCGGCCCCGCACCCTTACGTTAGACACCAGCCAACCGACAGCCTAGGAGCTCCGCCGCCTCGAGGGGTGCTGCGTCCCACTGGGAATCGATTGGCCCAGAATAAAAATTCAGACAACTGACGCCTAAATAAAGTGATTTGAGATGAGGGTGCGACCTATCTGGCGGCATGGTGAAGTAGGCAGGTCTAGCTGCCGAGTCGGTGAGGTCGGCGCGGTTGCGGTGGTGACCGGTGGTAGGGAAAGAGCGATGTCACGACGGTCGACGGCTATGCGGAAGCAGTGCCAGGACTCTGGACGGATCCGAAGTTGGAGCCGCTCCGGCGCTGTGAACAACGGCGGGGGTGAACCGGCTCTGGTACGGTTCACGCGGCCGTCGTCGAGGCAGCACCAGCAACACGGAGTAAGAGGCACACGGCCTAGTGGACGATGGCAAATGGACAGCGTCTCTGGCATTAGGGAGGAGGGCGGCTGTGAAATTGGTGCGGTGGGGGCTCCATGGAGGTGGGGCTGAGGTTTCACGGCTCGGGAGAAGGGAGCTTCCC
>NC_041382.1:270602657-270603686 GCF_002162155.2 Triticum dicoccoides | reverse complement strand
GTGGAACCATGTCTTACAGACACATTTGTCTGAAATGTGAGGGGGAGTTATAGTTCTACCCTTGACTATAGGCTTCTCGGCTTGGGTCTGTGTACTGAGGGTCGGGGATAGTAGAGTAACTTTGCTTCTCCCCAAATAGTGGGCGGGAGCGATTTCGGGTGAGGAGGGCGTGTTTTGAACTATAGTGGGCGCGAGCGATTTCGGGCGAGGAGAGCGTGTTTTGAAATAGTGGGCGCTAGCTATTTCGGGCGAGGAGAGCGTGTTTTGCCGACCATGGTTTATGAATTATTCGGCACATGTCATTTCGGCCGAGGAGAAGGCGCACTTGGATGAAGTTACGAACCTACCCTCGATGTACAACAGGGCAATTGATGCGTGCCCCACATAGGATGGTAATTTCGCGCCTCCCATTTATTTGCTCGAGCGAATTCCACCGAGCAGAGAGGTTGTTTAACGGTTCGTTCAAATTTTGGGAGAACGAGCATCCACGTCTACCTTACCAAGTCGATTCGGATCAAATTTTGAAATATTAGCTTGCCACTTCTTTTTTAGATGGAGAGATGATGCTTGGGAGCAATGTGTTTTTACATACTCGTTGCTAGCGTTTTACTATATGACAAATAGTTGACCCACTCAAAAACGCGAATCAAACCCAAAATGAAATATCTCGATTCAATGAAATAGCTCGTTCAGTAGGTCAAAATAGCGAACTAAATCCAAAATTGAACACCTCAATCGAGTAGCATGTTGTACAGTATTATAGTACTCCATGAACATGTTGAAAGTCAAATTAATGAATTTTTTTGATATACGCATATATCCGTTCATGTGTGGATTGCAGACAACATGTTCTCCAATTTAAATATTTGAATGCAAGTTTATATCGAAACATGGTTTATATCAGTCTTTGATGCATAAAACGCGACCTCCCCCTCTCCCGGACTCCTGTTCTCCGTCTTTCTCTCTCTCTCGCCGACAATCTTCAATTCTGTCGCACGCATCCGACACAAAAACCTTGTTGGTCCCTCT
>NC_041382.1:270541188-270602494 GCF_002162155.2 Triticum dicoccoides | reverse complement strand
TCTATAGGTCTCTCTCGCACACTATGTATGATACTCTAGCTAGTCCAAGCTAGATATCTTGGGTGCACTCATCGTACGTACACAAATTCCTTGGCTCTTTGCCCGTAACTCTCTCACGCACCAGTATGTCATCTCGGAGCTCTTCCCCCCTCTCTCAAACTCTCCATCCACCTGGGTCACACATACACATGCATATCTCACTCGCACTCGATAGGCCCATCTAAAACTTTATCTCCCCCTCATTCTCTCTCCATCTCACACGCGCACACACACAATCTCATGCCCAGCTAGCCAAGTATGATGGTCTCTCACTCAATTGTAGGCACACACAGTCCCCCTATATGTATATGACTAGCTAATCTTAGTCTCCATCACAAACATGTGCATGGTCTATCTTGATTTCTCTCGGGGCATCTTTCTATCGCGCACGCACTCCCTCGATCTCCCACCCATATAGTCCCCTCACGACCTCGACGGGATCTCTCAATCACAAACACACCCTCTGTCGGTGTCAAAACCGGCGGATCTCAGGTAGGGGGTCCCGAACTGTGCGTCTAGGCGGATGGTAACAGGAGACAAGGTACACGATGTTTTTACCCAGGTTCGGGCCCTCTCGATGGAGGTAAAACCCTACTCCTGCTTGATTAATATTGATGATATTGGTAGTAAAAGAGTAGATCTACCACGAGATCAAGGAGGCTAAACCCTAGAAGCTAGCCTATGGTATGATTGTTGTATGATGAAGTTGTCCTACGGACTAGAACCCTCCGGTTTATATAGACACCGAATAGGGTTACGGTTACACAGAGTCGGTTACAATGGTAGGAGATCTTGAATATCCGCATCGCCAAGCTTGCCTTCCACGCCAAGGAAAGTCCCATCCGGACACGGGACGAAGTCTTCAATCTTGTATCTTCATAGTCCTGGAGTCCGGCTACCCGAGCACCCCCTAATCCAGGACTCCCTCAGTAGCCCCTGAACCAGGCTTCAATGATGATGAGTCCGGCATGCAGATTGTCTTCGGCATTGCAAGGTGGGTTCCTCCTCCAAGTACTTCAAGAAGATTTTAAACACCAAGGATAGTGTCCGACTCTGCAAAATAAGTTTCCACATATTGCCATAGAGAGAATAATATCAACACAAATCTAATCTGCTCACGTATTCCGCAACGTGACATCACACTACGGCCAAGTCCTTTACTCGAATCGTTTTTACTTTTCCACCTCAGCACGTTTAGCGAGGCGGTTTCCTTGGCACATCTTGTCAAAGCAGAGATCGTGTACCCCCTTTTACGTGATTCTAATCAATACGGACGTGGGTAACCCAACTGCGCCATTTATCATGGCGCTTGGGAGGCAAGCGAGTTTTACTAGGCTGGTGGGGACGCACAACCGCATCCGCCCATATAAGGGGATAAGGATCCACCTTTTTACCTACGCCTTCTTCCTCCTTTGCCTATCCATCACCTGCGCACTCGAGCTCCAGTGCCCAAGCCCGCGCTTCCTACCTCAACCTCCTCCAGCAATGTCCGGAGCGGGAGGCAAGTGGATGGTCTCCTCCGTCACGGAGGGCCATGTCAAAAAGCTAAGGAAGGCCGGATACTTGTCCAAGGACATCACGCACCGGCTTCCCGAGGAAGGGCAGCTTCTTCCCACCCCAAGGCCCCATGAGAGGGTAGTATTCCTTCCCACTTCCTCCGCGGACTGGGTTTCCCACTCCACCCATTTGTCCAGGGGCTCATGTTCTACTATGGCCTGGATTTCCACGATCTGGCCCCGAACTTCGTCCTCAACATCTCGGCGTTTATCGTCGTGTGCGAGGCTTTCCTCCGCATCCGCCCCCATTTCGGCCTCTGGCTCAAGAACTTCAACGTCAAGCCCAAGGTGGTGTGCGGCAGCCAGGCGGAGTGCGGAGGCGCCATGGCGGGCAAGATGGCCAACGTCCTATGGCTCGAGGGCTCCTTCGTGGAGATCCTGAAGGGGTGGCAATCATGGTGGTTTTACATCACCGAGCCGCGCGATCCGAAATGGATCGCAACCCCCGAGTTCCGATCCGGACCCCCCATGCGGCTTATGTCCTCGAAAGAGACGGGCCTATCGTGGGGCGACGAAAATGAGGTGACCGGATTGCAGACATGCATCCAGTCCCTGGTGAGCAAGCCGATCAAGCTTGTTAATGTAGTCCAGGTTATGCTCATCCGCCGGATCCTCCCGTGTCAACAACGGGGCTTTAATCTATGGGAGTTCGACCCGACGCAGCACCAAACCCTTAACCGGCACTTCGACACGACGTATGAAGACGTCTGGAAGGTGCTAACCAAAGGCGCTGGGGCTCCCACATCCGCTTCCGAGGACCGCGGATACAGCTCGCAGCGTCACGCTAGCGAGGTAAGCTATTTTCACCTTTTACAGGATGTTAAGTTTTTTCATAGTTTGACTCTATGCGGGATCTAAACTCCCTCACCTTTGACAGGCTTGGTAGGCGCAGTCCGGATCGATTAACTGTCCGGATCCCTTGGCCGAAGACCCAGCCCCTGCTCTCCTAGTGAAGCTGCTGGTTCTGGCGCCTTATGTGGTGCCGGAGAAGAAGGCCAAGAAGAAGAAGGCCACGGGGACTCGAAAGAGTACCCATAATGTGGTGGTGTCGGACTCGTCATCCGACGAGTCCAAGACACTCTCCTCCCGTGAGAACGAGGAGGAGGAAGAAGAACACTCTCCCCCTACAGCGGGGGGAGGAAAGAAAAGGAAGGCCGCCCCGGGGAGGCCGAAGGGTCCAGGAAGAGGAAGACCCCTCCACCGAACTACTCCCCCGACGCTGAAGAGGACGAAGAGGAGTGGCCAGATAAGGCCAAGCGTCCAGCGAAATCGTAAGTATTCGGATATCAGAGTAACTCATGATGTTCCTTTGTTGCACAGCCTTCCCTAATGTCAAACATAATTATGCAGCCCGCCTCGGGCCGAACTCAACGAGTCGTCGAGCGGCTCCCTGGATTCATTGGACGTCAACTCAAGTTCCGCCCGCTGTCTCCCCCCGCACTGCGGATGACGCTGAAGTGGCGTCACAACGAGCTCCGGGGCAGGAGGAGGTGGTCCTGGAGGAGCCGCAAGGCGACCTCCCGGACTCCAGGAGTAAAGGGGACAAGACCCCCCAAGGCTCCAAGTCCGGCTTTGTGTCGGACACCGCGCCGGAATCTTCAACAGTTCCGGACCGCAGTAGGCGAACTCCTTCCAAGAGGAGCAAGCCTTCTGAGCCGGCGGCCTCCGTCCAACCGGAGGTGCCGGACAATCTGCTGGAGGTGCTTAACGGCGCCTCCATCGACGAGGAGCACCGTACTATTATGAGTACGGTTATCCAGAAGGTTCAGTCCACCAAGAGCGGACTGAGTGAAGCTTGCGCTAGCCTTCTAACAGGCTTCAAGGTAAGTAAAAAATATGTAAGAATATAACTGCATAGACAGTAGCCCCTGATGCTCTGTGTGGCGTTCGGAAAGAAAAGCCGAATAGAGGATCTATTAAATTTCGAAGGAGTCTAACATTAAAGAGTCAATATGCGTATGCAGGCTTCGCTGCTAGCCACCACCGCACTGACTGCGGAGGTGGGTGCCCTGAAACAGGGACTCGAACGGACCGAGCAAGAGCTCGGCCTTGCCAAGCGGCAGCTCGAGGAGAAAGAAGGTAAGAAATACCTTACAGAAAAAAGTGCCTATAAAAAGACGTGATTGCAAAAAATAACAGGATTGTACTGCTTATTGTAGGGGCCACGACTGAGGTGGCGACCCTCAAGCAGGCGCTGTCCGAGGCCGAAAAGAAAGCGGCCATGGAGCGCACCGAGTGAGAGAAACTTGAGGCCCGGGTCAGCGAGGTGCAGCAAGAGCTTCAGGCTCTCATGAAAAAACATGAGAGTTTGGAGCTTGAGTCAAAGACGCAAGCATCCGAGCTCGTGGCGGCCCTTGAGACTGCCAAGTCTGCCAAGGCCGAAGCCCAAAAGGCCCTCCAAGAGTTGGAGGAGATGAAAAAGATAGCAGTGGGTAAGGCATTCTTTATGCAAAGCAGAAATATAAAAGTAAACTACTTGTTACTTACCCGAATCTAGAGTTCTCCAGGGGCATTCGCAGATCTTCCCTACAGCGTATCCGACGCCGCTGCATTCTACCGAGCTGAAGAGGGCAGCTCGACGGAGAAGGTGTTCTGGTCTCAGTATACTGAGGCCGGACACCCTGTGCCCTTGAGCGACCAGCTGAAATAGCTGGTCGAGCTCCACAAGGCGGCCGAACAGGCCATGAAGGGCTTCATAGTTCGGCTGTGGCCCGGAGAGGCCCTGCCTGGGAGCTACTTCGGGCTGATGCGGCGGCTGGTGGAGGCCTGTCCAAGGCTCGAGGTCATCAAGCGCTCCGTCTGCATCGAAGGTGCCCGTAGGGCCCTTGCCCGTGCAAAGGTGCACTGGGGTAAGCTGGACGGTGAGAAGCTTGTGAGGGACGGGCCGCCACCGGGGAAGGAGCATCGCAAGCCCGAGAACTACTATAAGGATGTTCTTGCGGGTGCCCGCCTTGTGGCGGATGAGTGTACCAAGGATGTAATTTTTGAATGAACTCGCTCGTGTTTATCCTGTGCGCTAAAAACTTGTTCATATGCGCTAAGCAATGCTTTTTGAATTTAAAATATTACTTTCTGTGCGGCCATTTATCAAAAAATTGAGAGATGGCCAGTCATCGGCTTCTGCCCCCATGCCACTAGTGCTGGGGTGTTCGGGATACACCTGAGCGCTCTTTTTCCCATAGTTGGGTCCTTCGAGGGAGGCGCTCAGCACAACGAACCAGGCAATTGGACTATAATGCTTGAACACTCTCACTTAGCCATAGAACTCTATAATTTTAAATTTCGGCGAAGCCCCTAGTTCGGAAGACCGAGTTCGGGGCGCTATCCACGCCTTGGCCGGACAAAGCCGGCTCCTCACTCGAAGCGGCATAAGTCTTTAGGGACTCGAAAAACCTCTCAAACAACGACCGGTCTCTCGCCTCATCATGACAGTTTTAGCTTTCTCCACTGAGGTGCTTAACCCAGCTCAACTGGGGCACAATCGCAGTGGTTCTCCTAGTGCTACCTTGGCCGATATAGCGGAACGTAATGCACCAAAACATAGGAGCCGGGCAAACCCAACTATTGACCCAAATCATGATTCGGAGCCGATGCATATAGTGCTATAAGTTCGGGGTGCCGCACTTGTGAAAGTGTACGGGCTTCTCACACCATATTGAGGGGTACTGAAGCCCCTGGCATGTTTGCCGTACCATGGTGTATGGGTGCAACATGTCATTTAATAAACATATATATGAAAGGAGGATAATGCAAAAAATAGACAAAAAGCTATGCATTGTTAATAGAAAGGCTGCTATCAAAGCAGAACGATACAAGTAGTGCGATAAGCAAAAGATATTGGGCTATTTAACATGTCCTGGCCAGGATCAGGCCGCGGAATTGTATGCCAAAACAGGTGTACTGCTCGTAACAGAGACCACCTGGGAGTTCCATAATGCGGCATGACTTGTCTGTTTCCCTGGATCTTGCATCATTTGTGCGGCAGTTGAATTGCCGAACAGGTCGTCCGAAGTATGGAGTCCTGAAAGTAAGAGAAAATTAAAAAAAGAATTCGGCAGCCCCTAGTACGTTTTAAGCCGTATTTTGGGTTTGCCGTTATTGTGCCCCTTCCCCTGCGCCCATGGTATTTCAAGAGCGTAGTTATGTACGCGAGGCACTGGTTTCGCTATGTCGCGAGGGCTGGGGTTGGGGCCGCATTGCTACGCCTGCTCAGAACATGCCAGACGGTCTTGTTGTAGGTTACTCCGGGCGCGCTTGGCAGTGTCTGGCTTTTTAACGGCCGGACTAGAGAATTTCCTAAGAAGGCTGCTTTGTACTTCCGCTGCGAGGGCCGCCATGTGCTCCTCCGTACGGAGGGAGCGTTCGGTGTTTCCGTTGACCGTGATTACTCCTCAAGGGCCTGGCATCTTGAGCTTGAGATATGCGTAGTGCGGTACCGCATTGAACTTTGCAAATGCGGTTCGCCTGAGCAGGGCGTGATAGCCACTGCGAAACGGGACTATATCAAAGATTAACTCTTCGCTTCAGAAATTGTCCGGGGACCTGAAGACCACTTCAAGTGTTACTGAGCCTATACAGTTGGCCTCTACACCTGGTATAACGCCTTTAAAGGTCGTTTTTGTGGGCTTAATCCTCGAGGGATCTATGCCCATTTTCTGCACTGTATCCTGGTAAAGCAGGTTCAGGCTACTTCCGTCGTCCGTGAGGACTCTTGTGAGATGAAATCCGTCGATAATTGGGTCGAGAACCAATGCGGCGAAGCCGCCGTGACGGATGCTAGTGGGGTGGTCCCTTCGATCAAAAGTGATCGGGCAGGAGGACCATGGGTTGAACTTTGGGGCGACTGGCTCTATCGCGTATACGTCCCGTAGCGCACGCTTCCACTCCCTCTTGGGAATGTGGGTTGCGTATATCGTGTTCACCGTCCGCACTTGTGGGGGAAAACACTTCTGTCCACTATTGTTCGGCGGCCTGGGCTCCTCCTCGTCATCGCTATGCAGCCCCTTGTCTTTATTTTCGGCTCTTAGCTTGCCCGCCTGCTTGAACACCCAACAATCCCTGTTGGTGTGATTGGCTGGCCTTTCGGGGGTGCCATGTATCTGGCACAAGCGGTCGAGTATTTGGTCCAAACTGGACGAGCCCTGAGTATTCTTTTTGAATGGCTTTTTCCGCTGACCGGATTTATAGCCTCTGAATCTGGCATTAACTGCCGTGTCTTCGTTGCTGTCGCTGCTAACGCGACGCTTTTGCTTATTCTGACGTGTACTGCCACTTTTGTCCTTGGTATCTGAATTACCAGGGTTCTTTGCTAAGTTGTTACTGCGAGCTAGCCAGCTGTCTTCTCCCGCACAAAAGCGGGTCATGAGTGTCGTGAGGGATGCCATGGACTTCGGCTTTTCCTGTCCCAGGTGCCGGGCAAGCCACTCATCGCGGATATTATGCTTGAAGGCTGCTAGGGCCTCTGCGTCCGGACAGTCGACTATCTGGTTTTTCTTTGTTAGGAACCGTGTCTAGAATTGCCTGGCCGATTCCTCTGGCTGCTGAATTATGTGGCTTAAGTCATCGGCATCCGGTGGTCGCACATAAGTGCCCTGGAAGTTGTCGAGGAATGCGGCTTCCAGGTCCTCCCAAGAACCGATTGAGTCTGCTGGCAAGCTATTAAGCCAATGCCGGGCCGGTACCTTAAGTTTGAGCGGGAGGTATTTGATGGCGTGTAGATCATCGCTGCGGGCCATGTGGATATGGAGGAGATAATCCTCAATCCATACCGCAAGATCTGTTGTTCCGTCATATGATTCGATGTTTACGGGTTTGAAACCCTTTGGGATTTTATGATCCATTACTTCGTCTGTGAAGCATAATGGGTGTGCGGCGCCTCTATACTGGGCTATATCACGATGCAGCTCGAAGGAGCTATGTCTATTGTGTTCGGCCCGGCCGGATTTGTTGTATCCAGAATGAAGATCACCGTCACGTGCCGTGGGGCGCCTGCTCGATCCGTAGATCGATCTTGTTTGTCTTGTCTTGTCCTTTAGTACATCTCGCAGGTCTGGCGCATTTTCCCATGCCTTGGTTGAACAGCGCCGGGGCATGGCTTGGGTGGAGGGCCGAGAGGCCTCTCTGTCGCGGCCGCGAGGTGGCCGGTCGGCCATGTCGTGCACTGGTGATGTAGGTGCTTCCTCCTCTGATCGGGGTAGCGGCCTGCGCTTTGGGTAACTCTTGGAGGGGCGTTCGAGTTCATACTCTTCGGCTGCAAGGACTTTGGTCCATCTGTCAGCTAGCAAATCTTGATCAGCTCTAAGTTGTTGCTGCTTTTTCTTGAGGCTGCTTGCCGTGGCTAAAAGCCTGTGTTTGAAACGCTCTTGTTCGGCAGGGTCCGATGGTACGACGAATTTGTCGTTGTCGAGGCTTGCATCGTCTTCAGAGGGAGGCATATAGTTATCATCCTCAACCTCTCGGTCTGCCGCTCTCTCTTGAGGGATGGCTTCTCCATCTTCCTGTGCCGAATCTTGCTATAGGGGGTGTTCTTCGGTGCTATTCGGGGTAGTATTATCTCCCGTGCCGGAATCACCATTTTTGCTTTGGCGGGATTTAGAGCGGCGCCATCCTCCGCTGTTTCTTGGAGGTGTCATCCTCCGCTGTTCCATCTCCATCTCCATCTTTTGGAGTATCCACCATGTATATATCATATGACGAGGTGGCCTTCCAGCGCCCTACAGGTGCTGGTTCCTGTTCGTCTCCTGCATCGTCGTCCATACCGTCGATGTCTTCGGAGTCGAAGTCAAGTATGTCGGTTAAATCATCGACAGTGGCTACAAAGTGGGTGGTGGGTGGGCTTCGAATTTCTTCGTCGTCCGCATCCCATCCTTGCTGACCGTAGTCCGGCCATGCCTCTCCTGTTAAAGAGAGAGACTTTAGTGAGTTCAGGATGTCGCCGAAGGGCGAGTGCTGAAAGATGTCCGCTGCGGTGAACTCCATTATCGGCGCCCAATCGGATTCGATCGGTAGGGGCGTGGGGGTTTCAGAGTCCGGAGAGGAATCCAGATCCTCGGAGTCACGGGTCACACAGAATGCGGGGCTGACGTTCGGCTCGATCGCCTTTGAGATCGTAGCCCCTAAGGTGACGTCCAGCCGCTCATCCTCGATTGGCGCAATAGGCTCCGGATTAAGGGTAGGAACCGGTGTGCGTGCGGCCTCCAGGGCACTGTTCGGCAGCATAGCAAGATCATGCCTCTCAAAACAGTGCGGCGCGCTTGGCTGTGGCTCGAATCCGTCGAAGATCAAATCCCCGCGGATGTCTGCCGTGTAGTTTAAGCTTCCAAACCTGACCTGGTGGCCAGGGGCGTAGCTTTCGATCTGCTCCAGGTGGCCAAGCGAATTGGCCCGCAGTGCGAAGCTGCCGAAGACGAAGATCTGTCCGGGGAGAAAAGTCTCACCCTGGACCGCATCGTCGTTGTTGATCAAAGGAGCCATCGGGCCTAAAAGTGACGACACAGAGGAACTCTCAATGAAAGCACCAATGTCGGTGTCAAAACCGGCGGATCTCGGGTAGGGGGTCCCGAACTGTGCGTCTAGGCGGATGGTAACAGGAGACAAGGGACACGATGTTTTTACCCAGGTTCGGGCCCTCTCGATGGAGGTAAAACCCTACTCCTGCTTGATTAATATTGATGATATGGGTAGTACAAGAGTAGATCTACCACGAGATCAAGGAGGCTAAACCCTAGAAGCTAGCCTATGGTATGATTATTGTATGATGAAGTTGTCCTACGGACTAGAACCCTCCGGTTTATATAGACACCGGATAGGGTTAGGGTTACACAGAGTCAGTTACAATGGTAGGAGATCTTGAATATCCGCATCGCCAAGCTTGCCTTCCACGCCAAGGAAAGTCCCATCCGGACACGGGACGAAGTCTTCAATCTTGTATCTTCATAGTCCTGGAGTCCGGCTGAAGGTATAGTCCGGCTACCCGAACACCCCCTAATCCAGGACTCCCTCACCCTCTCTCCCTCCCCATGCGTCTATGCCATCCATGTGCCCCTCTCGACCTTTGTTCCTTGTTGCCAGACCTCTATTAGACATGTGCTACAGGGGTGTCTCTCTCCGTTGCAAACAATCACACACTAGCTATCTTCATGTGTCTCCTCGCCTCGCTTTTCCATCTCGGAGATGCATGCGTGATATGTTCGCATAAGAAACAAAAAAACACACACTCTCTCTAAATTATCGTTTGTTGCCACTTTCTCTTTCACACACATACTCTTTTTGCACACTTACTCATCCTCCTTCACACGCACTTGATCTGTCTCGACTGAGGCACTCTCCTCAGTCCATAGCATATAGATTTATTGAAAAGTCAAACATCACAAAGTTTGACCATGTACGTGGAGAAAAAAGAATTACATCTAGTACGGCAAACATATACCATTAGATTCACCATGAGATGTAGTTTTGTATGATGTACCTTTGGTATTGTAGATATAAATAACATTTGCGTAAACCTGATCAAAGTTTGACTTCTAAAAAATTTACATGCACTGCATTATCGAGTGGATGGAATATCTCTTTCCCCTTCTCAGCTATCTGACGCACCACTCAGCCTTATCGGGGCTCCTCAATCTCTCTCAAACTTTATTGGTCAGTTTGGTTCGTGACCTGACCCTCATGCCTTGATGGCCAGTACTGCCTGGTGTGGACGTGAGATGTAAAATATTTCTACCTGGCCAGGCTTGTGTGGTGCTGAAGCATTTGGTTCATGCCTGGGCCAGGCAAAGCATCAACGTCCCATCAATCAATCCATGCATCAATTATTTAATGCTAATATCCATCCATGTTACTGTTAGCCTCGTGGCCACATGACCAGGCATGGCCAGGTGTTCGAAATCGGTCGCCTATGCCAGGCTACTTGCAGTGTCTGGAGTTCAGCCAGGCTAATTAAAGTGCAAGGGAACCTAGGCCAGGCGGGCTTTCTTTTTCACAGGGTAGCAACCAAACAAGCGTGCATGAAATCCAGCCACAACCCCGGGCCAGCCAACAGATGCTCAGGACGCGAGCCAAACTGGCCTTATATCTCCCTGGTTCACACATACACATGTCTCGCTCGCGCTATACATATAGACCCATCCAACACTCTCCGCCCTTGTTCTCTCTCCATGCGACATGCACCCCCCTAAGTACCATAATCTCTCACTCCATCATAGGCGCAAGCACTCCCCCCTCCTAAGTATGATTATCTCTTACTAGCCATCAGGAACACACGTATTGTCTCCTTCCATCCATACGTCTATCTCGATATCTCTCGGGGCATCTTCTATCGCGCACACACCTTGTCACTCGATCTCCCACCCATGTAGTCCCATCACGATCTCCAGGGGATCTCTCTATGACAAACATACACTCTCTCCTCCCCATGTCTGCATTTTCTCCGTACATCTCTCTTGACCTCTCTTCCTTGTTTGTCAGACCCCTCTTGGCCACGTGCTAGGGGTCTTGCTCTCTCGGTTCCAAACAACCACACACTATCTCCTCACCTTGCCTCCATTGTCGAAGATGCATGTGTGATATGTTTGCATAAGACACACACGCTTTTTCTCTACTTTTATCGTGTGTTGTCCATGTCTCTTTCACACACGCACACACACTTTTTCACTCACTCTCTCTCTCTCTCTCTAGTTAGGGACTCTGTCAGTCCATAAGCATATGGATGTTTTGAAAAGTCAAACCTCAGAAAAGTTTGACCAGGTATATGTGGAGAAAAACATTTACATCTAGAACGATCATTAGATTCATCACAACATGTACTTACTTCATACTATCATTTATCTCTGGTATTGTAGATATAAGTAATTGCTTTATAAACTTGGTCAAAGTTTCAAAAGTTTGACTTAAAAAAATGTTGGAACTACATTATCGAACGAAGGGAGTAGCTCTTTCTCTCTCTGCTATCTCTCACGGGCCTCCCCTCTCACTTGAACTCTCTATACCGACGGATTATACGCTCACTGTGTTAGCGTATAGCTTCGTATATTGTTTAGTTGACCAGTCAACCAATCCAGATGCTGCCTTGTCAGCTCGTGTTCTGTATCTTCGTGTGCTGGCCCATGTGGCAGTGGGTGAAAATAAGTAAACTAGAGGCCTATCTGACACACGGTGAAGTAAACAAAGTTGAAACCACTCGGGGTAGCACCCCGCACGCTAGTAAATTGAGGGCGCATTGAGGACAAACTTCTTGCGTGCGAAGGACGCCCTCGCGCACAATTCACCACTGCGCGGCGGCATGCACAGAAGGACGCACTCGCGCACACCCAGCACACAACACACACCAGCACACGTGTACACCGGCGTCGCCGCCGGTTGAGATGGACGGCAAGGCAGCCAACAAGCGGAGGCGGCTCGAGCCAAAACCGCATCCGGCGAGCCTGGACTTCGTCAGCAACCTCCCCGACGACATGCTGCATGTCATCATCGGCCTCCTCCCCACAAAATCTGTCGTGCGGACCGCCCTGCTCTCCCGGCGGTGGCGCCCCCTCTGGCGCTGCGTCCCCCTCAACCTCACCGTCGACAGCTGCCTCTACGATGGGGATTGCAAATGCATGGCCATAGTCTCCAAGATCCTTTCATCGCACCCTGGGCCAGCCAGACGCCTTGACATCCGCATCTTTAGTATCAACTGCAAGGTCCAACCCAAGTTCGACGATTGGTTCTTATCCCCCGCCCTAGATCAGCTCGAGGAGCTCAGCTTTGAAGCTGGATGATGTCACTCTCTGCCGCCGTCCGTGCTCCGCCTCACGCCAACGCTGCGCCGCGCCAGCTTCAGCTCCTTCTATCTTCCCCAGATTAATGCTGCGCCCGCCCTTCTTCTCCCTCAACTCAAGCAACTCGACCTCTTCGACATTGTCATATCGAAGAAGGCTATGGAGCACCTGCTCCGCAGCTGTACTGCGCTCGACTACCTTCGTCTTGAGCAGATCCACGGGTTCATTAGCCTCCACATCGCCTCGACGAATCTCCGATGGATTTATGTGTCTTGCTGGCCCTGCAACAAGACATCAGTTGGGAAGAGATCACTCCAGCTGTTCCACGTTATGGTCATTGAGACTGCACCTTTCCTTGAGAGATTGCTTGTATCAGATCTAGAAGGTCCAACAAAAATCAGGGTCATTAACGCACCGAAATTGACAGCGTTGGTGTACTCGTCTGCCAAATTCTCCGAACTCTTTATTGGATCCATAATCTTTCAGGTACATCACTCATCTTCTTCTCCATCTTCTTGAAATTCACATTTTTTAATTTCTTCTTGATGTATTTACGACTGTCTTCCAGAAAATGATTCCCACAAGCTTGACCCAGTCCATGCACACAGTGAAGATCTTAGCACTAAAATCTATCGGCCCCAATCTGTATCAAGTTGTTGGATTCCTTACATGCTTTTCATGCACGGAGAAGCTACTCATCGAGGTGAAACTTCTTTCCTATAAGTAAACGGTAATCACAATGTAGCTCAGTTTTTTTCGTAATTTTCCCAAATTACGATGACAAGTGTAGTGATCAAAGCTGCATCTACGCACTGCACCAAAAGAAATGTTTTTAGTATTTTTTCTCACGTGATCACCTGCATCATTTTTGTGCTGTACTACTATAGCAGCCTAGGCTAGTCATAGTGGAAAGTAACTTAGACTACTCCAGTAACTCTATGGTTACCCTAAGAGCAAGTACTACCTCCGTCCTGGTTTACTCTTCCAATTTTGTAGTATCAAAATTTGACCATAGATTTAACTGACAAAATGTTAATGCATGTCACTAAGAACTATATCGTTGGATTCATATTTGAACATAATTTCGAATGGTGTAATTTTTAGTGACATGCATTGGCATTTTCTTAGGTAAATCTATGGTCAAAATTTTATACTAATACGAGGTAGTATTCCCTCCGTCCCAAAATTCTTGTCTTACATTTGTGTAGATACAGATGTATCTAACACTAAAATTTAACTAGATACATCCATATTTAGACAATTTTAAGACAAGAATTTTGGGACGGAGGGAGTACAAAAGTGGGCTATGTAGGCCAAAACATGTGCCAAATTCACTTGTGATGCATTTGGCATCGATGCCCCTCCATTGCTCACCTGGTGCCCCAATCTAGATCACTTACTTTTCTCCAATGCCAAATTAACTCACGCAATGAAAAAACACTGCGTGGGAGAGAGAGAGAGAGAGGACTGAGGGAATAAAAAAACACTTGTTTGGGAGAGTGAGAGGCTGGTGTAGTTGGTTTGATTGATTTGTTTATACATGTGAGTCTGTGTGCATAGCAGTGCCAACTCTCTCACATCGCGAGAGCAGTGCCAAAATCTTTTGATTTGACATCGATGCATATTATGTGGCATACTTTTGCGAAATATGGCATCGGCCACATAGTGGAAGGCAACAAATGCCCAAGCTCTTCACATGCTCCTACTTAAATGAGAGGAAACAGAAAGAGAGAGAGAGAGAGAGAGAGAGAGAGAGAGAGAGAGAGTGAAAAAATATCACTAGCCAGCCAACCCTATCGTATGAGCGAATGATATTGATACCTCTTGATGACACGGCAATCTTATGCAGCCAGCTGCTCTAATATGTTCTCTTCTTTTGTAGACAAAAAAAGACCTGAAAGTGAAAAATGTGCTACACTATAACAATCTCATCAAATGCCTTGATCTCCATCTTACAGAAATTGATTTGATCGACTACCGAGGCAGCACATCTGAGATTAAATTGGCCAGGTTCTTTGTTTTGGAGGCAAGTGTGCTCAAGGTAATGAGGTTTGGCGTTCTCTGGCGCAACAATGAATGGCGTGCTGATCACTGCAAGCGTCTAAGCCTAAATGACAAAGTCTCCGCAGAAGCTGAATTTGTTTTTGAAACATCAAGTGGCCAGTGACTCGAAAACTTATTTGCCCATTAGTGACTTGTCAGGGCAGTGAATTTTAGTTTGTACGATAATGCTGCATCCACCTAAATTAATGAAAGTTCTTACATAAACTTCCTAGTAATTCCCTCTTCGTAGGTGCAACATTACTCCTAACATTTGTAATATCAGTTTGAAACTTGTAATATTGTCGTGTCCTATTCCTGCGTTTTCAAAATCCTGCGAATCAAATAGGTCCTGAGTTGGTGATGATGTTGTGCCTCCCATCTTTCACCAATAGCCGTCGGATCTAGATCTGACACATACAAACCAAGCTTCTCCATTTTTGCAAAAAGATGCCCGCACTTGTTCCCTATTTACAAACAACTCATTGTCTCTCACAATCAGCCTTATCTCCTCCCCACCACTTCTAGAAGGCCATGGAAAAATCCGGCGGATGGCCGCTGCCGGAGCCGTCCACTCCCAATCTTGGTGTTCCGTGCAATGCACGGGCATCTACACACGGGAAATTATGTCAAACAGGGCTAGTTTTTAGCAGGCTAGCTCTACAACCATGATGATAGTGACTGCAGATGGTGAGGCTGACTATGGTATGCCGAACATGGCGCCTATACTCAGGTGTCATCTCTGGCGTAGGGTCTTGTCACTTCACTGTGAGGAGCAACACGTAATAATTTGACCAACGGGTAGTACAGTGCTAGTACTCCTACTACTACATTGGTAGTACTACTACTAGTACTAGTAGCACCGCCGTCTGGATTTAGGAGTACTACCACGTCCATCTGGATTTTAGTATTTGACTAGCAATATCTAGTAATGCATGTCACAAAAAATGTACTACTCCCTTTGTAAATAAATACATGGTGTTTTATTCCTATCGGCGAGAGAACTTAAAGGTTTTTTGCTAACTAGAGTACTAATAGGATTACATGCAATGAACTAAACAGTGCATGTCATGTTTGGTAGTCTCAAGTCATTGAAAGCATGCATGGCCCACATCTCTCATTGGTTGATATGTCACGAAATAAGAAACAAGGAGGGAGTTAATGCACCGTGCCTAAGTATTTTGGGATTATTTGGTTTTCGTAAGGTGACTTACACAACATTTTTGTTTACATGCATTAACATTAAGCTAACTGACGATAACGTGTTGCAGCTAGGCGATGTGTTCCAGGTGTGCGGCGCGCCCGCGGACGGCGACGCACTCGTGCAAGGCAGCGCGCTCGCAGACTGCAGCATGCACCTGGATGACGGTGGCGTCCACGTGCTTGAGCACGTCGTACGGGTGCTGGTCGAGCTGCTAATCTATGGCGGGCTGTTCAGTTTAGGAGGGAGTTGAAAATTTTGGCGGAAAGATTTCATCTGCCAAAATTAAACGAATTGTTTTGGCTCCAATTCCACCAGTATCAAGCGACGATGATGTTCTTCTTGCCTCGACATTGTTCATGCTCAAACACCATGCAATGGGTGAGAGATTGGCGTGGATGCTGAGAAGATTTTGCACACACACAGAGAGAGAGACGCATGCGCCTGCATGCAGAGATTGAGCAGAGAGAGAGAACCCGCATGCATGCAGAGAGGTGGACAAAGGAGAACGTGGGAACGAGAATACAGGGTGTCGAGCCAATCGTTGCATGCGCACAATAACTACCCAGCGTCCCTTCTGTAGCAAACCAGGGGCAAAACAGTCTGATTTTTGCTGCTCTCTCCTCTCCTTGGTATGCGGGCTGAGCATAGAACGCAAAGAAAAAAGGACCGGAGGGAGTATATGATACTACAGGAATTATCTTACCTTTCGCATCAACTTCATAATTTTCATACGTACTCCATGCATGAACAGCGCCAGAACCAAACTTCTTATTACTCTAGGCAAAATTGTTATTTTCTATCTATCAGTCGCGCCATGGAGCAGAACCAAATTTTACAAGTTACGAGTTAAAAAGGAAAAGCCCGCCGTGTTCGCATCGCACCCCCACACGGTTGGTCCGACACGCTGCTCAAGCGGGAATGCGTGCGGTTTTGCATTTTCACTTACAAGTGGAACCGTAGTTGAGCAAACCGACTATCGGCAAACCCCCACCCTGCCCACTGCGCGATGGCTGAGAAAATAGGAGGGAGAAGAGACGGCTTTAGCACAGACTCCAAGAAAATTGGTGTCGGATGGGACTCGTGTGGGTGGCATGTGCCGTACTGCTAGACGTGAATGCTAGTTATGGCCCATGCCACCCCACTATATCGAGGTACGTAGAACAAATTTCCTACAGTCCATGCTCAGCCCTCCTCTATCTCTCTTCTCAGCCAGCCAGCGGACGCGCGGAGCCCATCATCTGTTTGCTCACATGCGGCCCCACATGTCAGTGAAAACTCAAGAGGACCCACCGAACCTGCACATATTTCACCTCGATGTGCTGGTGATGAAAAACAAATCCAATAAAGATCTTCGGTGGCCTCTTTTGGAGTTACTCAAGGGTAGTAAGATTCTATTTATAGTTTAACCGAAGATGCACATCTCGTGGCTTCAACTACCACTCTATTTTCTTTCATGACACGACCTGGATGCTGGATGTCCCACGTGTCAGCAAAAGGAGGAAGAACCCGACCAAATCTTCGGTTGTGCTCTCGGATTAGACTAGTTGTGCTAACTTAAAATTTTTATTGTGTACTCCCTCCGCTCCAAAATACTTGACTTCCATTTGTCCAAAAATGGATGTACCTATATACTAAAACATGTCTAGATACATATATATTTTGACAAATAGAAGGCATGTATTGTGCAACGGAGGGAGTAGAATGGATGCAAGTTTTTGTATTGGGAAGAAGAGTACATCCATATATTGATAGAGCGCAATTTAGTAGATGTTCTATCACTTTTAGCTAGCACATAGGCTAGAGATGAGATTAGTGCACTTGTTGATACTCCTACTAGAATAGAGGCTAGACATGAGACTAGATGCGAGGAAGCAACGTCTACTTCTTTACACTCGAAGAAGAAAGAAGCACGCAAGATCGAGCCTCCGCAGATCAACAATGAATGCATCGAGAAGGCACTAATCCAACTTACAGGAGTAGTAAAATGTATTCTTGTGGTTCTTGTTTTCTTGGTCTTGGTTTTCTAGTCAAAATTATCGTTGGAGTTCGTGCAAAATGGAGGTCCGTTTGGGGTCGTGCATTGGAGTTGGCCTTACAAGTGGGACCGCGGTTAAGGAAACCGACTATCGGCAAACCCCCACCTCGCCCGCCGCGCGATGGCTGAAGTTAGAGAAACAACGAGGTTGAAGAGATTGCTCTAGCACGGACTCCAAGAAATAATATGGTGTCAGATGGATGTCGTGCTGGTGGCGTGTGCCGTACTCCTGGACGTGAATGCTTTTTCTGGCCCATGCCACCCTACTCCTACTCCTACTACTTACTCCTACTACTTACTCCTACTATATAGTACTAGTATCGAGGATTCGAGGTGCTGATTACGTACAACGAACACATTAACATATGGCTACAGTAAAAACACCCGCCCGACATGCGAAGCATGTGACGCTAGTACAAATAGTGTACTACTATTGTTGATTGGCCTCATCCGATAACCTGTTGCAATGCACGTACAATTATGTATTTAGAAAATATTTTTTTGCCTCGTTGCACCACTCACTCAGAGAGGCGACTCGAAAGCCATTCATAAATTTAGTAAGTTTATCACATGCATATCATTTTATTACATACAACAGGTCATCATCCCACATCGACAACGAGGATACATTATAAATACTAAAGCTTTCACCACACAACAAATAACAAGCAATGAAATGAACTTAAACTCAACCATTCCTCGGCGTTGGAAACGCTTGCTTTGAACCAGAAGTGATTCTCTGGGACGGGCCATCGATTGTCGATCTGGAAACCAACGCAGGACTGATCATCCAGGCTGAAGCGGCCTACTATATCAGTACCAGGGTAGGGAACCAACCAAATGTCCGAGGTATAGACACAGTTTCTTCTCATAAATGGTACTAGTAACGTTGTGTCAACATCAGTTGGATCGCCTTTCACCATCATCGGATAGTTTTATCCAAGGAAGAGCGAGTTTTCTCCAAGACTATCAATTCTGTACCAGGGAGAAGGAGTTGGCGCTAGCACACTAGTATCCATCCCGAATACCATGCAACGGTTGTTGGAATAGGTCCGGAGAGTGCGACCATGGGAGACTACACCTGCTTCCTTAGCAGTAACATCATCAGTGGGCTGTATACACACAAGAAGAGGTGATCCATCGGAATTAGTTGCTAGGCGCCACAGAGTATATGGGCGCTGATCGTCCTCATGCTCATGATCATCACCATCGTCATCTCCCCCTTGGTTATAAAAGTTTTCATGTATAGGTGGTGGGATGTTCACAGGACCTTGGAAACACAAGAAGAAGGTTAATTAGTAAAGGGAAACTTGCTAATCCACATGCATGTGGATGAAACAATTATAATTCCGGTGGAAGACAAACGAGCCGAAACTACGAGGATCCCATGCAAAAACAGTGCCACGAGTGGTGGCAGGAAACACAAGGCCCTCGTATTGAATTGCATCACAGTACTCATCCGTGTACAGAAACTGATTTTTGAGCAATATCCATCGAGTCGAACCACCAAGGACGGCAACAAGCTTGTCAAAGATAGCAACAACTTGATAGTTGTTGTAATTCCAAGAGTGGTTGGGAACTCGACAAATTGCTATCTTCCATAGAAGACAGTCACCATGATCGTATTTGAACGTGCGTACAATACCGGTGTGCTCAACCTCTGGGCAGTCTGCTGAGATTTTTGGAAGTGGAACCCGGTCACGAGTGTACACATTCATAAGTTCCCACTCGCAGTTGGACCCAATGTAAACAACCCAATCTCCATTTCCGCCTGCCCAAGCCTTGCCCTCAAGCGATGGCATCTTAATATCATACGTATCATTATCAAGCGGCATCAACTGGCACAGGTCGAGGCCTCTGTCGTGCCAGCGCCAGTCATCAGGGTCACGGCAAAGAAGATAGGGGAGATCAAACTGCTCCTTGACTCTTGGGTTCTTTGTAATGATGTTATTAGTTGAGTCAAGAATGGGCTTGAACGAACCTGCCATGCTAGCCGAGGTGATGACATCGCACCGATCAATGAGTTCCTCCACCATGTCATCTTTCAGATAGGGGCAAGAATAACGGGGTCGTTTCCGGCCTGTTCCCTCCATGGAGAAGACGATTGAACAATGGCAGAACAAAGGGTGAAGGGCTGAAGGAAAATGGAGGAGGGAGAGGAAGAGCGTGCGACAACAGTTCCAAATCGAGAGGGAAAGGCGAAGAGTCGGTGGACGGTTGCGAGTTTGCCATGGTTCACGAAGAGGCGCCCCGGCCTACACGTCCGTTCAGAAATACTCCTACTACTCACCGTCGTCTCACTGATATGTTGGAACGGGACCACATGTCAATGAAACATGGTGTGTAATTTCTCGTGCAAAGTGCGATCTGGCCGCGTTGGCCCGAGGTGCCGCATTAGTTATCGACCTTTATTTTTTTAATGGCGTGCCAATTAGTTTTGAAGCACGACTAACTGGTACTGTACGCAGAGAAAATATAAACTACTCTACCACTACTCCACCTCCAGTACTAGTAGTATAAAAAAGATATATAGGCTGGAGCTTGAGAGCTTTCTTGCTAAGGGTTGCCCACTTGCTTCTCACACTACCACCCTCTCTCTAGATCTAAAAAAGACGGCCCCTCTCTCCCTCCTCACCGGTGGTCACAGATCCACCGGGGAAGAAAAGGACGTGCAGCATTGACGCACTCGTCGTCGGTGAGCGAGGTCACGCACTGACGACAAGGCCGTCCTCTCAGACCTAGCGCCCGCGCGGGATGGCCTCCGTCCCCAAGCTCGCTGCCGTAGTGTGTGCGGAGGACGACGGCCATGAGCGAAGCCACTTCCCGCTGACCCTCAGGTATGCTACCTCTTTTCGAACCATAACCTTGTTCTATTGCCCCATCTACCACGTCGTTGCATGTGGATATTTTTCCACTCCACCATCTTCCCAATTTGCTATCCTCTGCTCTGCTGGCCACACAGATGAAAACCATAATTTTCACCATTAAAGGAAACCCTACTTCATGCAGACTAATCCATGTCTAGGTTGAATAAGGAAAGGAAGGGAGACTGTACTGTCCAAGAGAGTAGGCATCGAACCCGCATCTAGGTTGAAAAGGGGAAAATCAGTAGCTAAGGAACGAGTCTCGTGTCTCTTGGTTGAAGAAGGGTAGAAAGGCATGACAACGCAATAGAGAATGACCAGGTCGATTGGTTTGTTGTCCTTGCATAGGAAAAAGGTGGCTAAAGAGAACAAAAATGGGACGTAATCCACATATGTTGCCTGGATATTTGTTGCTCTGGGTAACCATACCTCCCTCACCACTCTGCGTCTGTGGAGGTACATCGTACTGGTGCGCCCACTGTCCGAATGGGCCTCCCATGCTCTTATTACCACTTCTGTTGCTGTTAGTATAACACCAGCAGTCAAGTCAAGCAATGCTACTGCTAAAGTGATGCCACATTTAACTAATGCCGCTCTCAGTCTAATGGCACCGATAAATTTAAGCAATGCCATTTAATGTCACTGGATTATTTCAGGGTTAGCTATTGATTGTGGATGTATTAAAGACTTTTCAGCTAAGGCATTCTAATGCTGTTGCACAGCCAGTATACCAATGATGAAACTTGTTACTACCTTCAGATTTTTGCACTGTTAATGCTTATAGATTACATACCTCACTTTCATGAGATAAGTTAATCTTTTTGTACAGTGTCACCAAAATGCCAAGGCGCTGATGTCATTTTATTTTGGTTAAACTGCACAGACAATTATGAAGACAAGAGGAAAGGTCAAGAGTGGGAACCTCCTCCTCCGGCTGTTCTCTTGATTCGTTCGATCACGTTTTTATGTTTGATCGATTATCAAGATTAGGATAGCAATTTTTAAGGCCCCCCCGAGTTTGAAATGATATTTACCTTGGAGGTACATGGTTTGCAATTTTTTTATACTGTCATTAGTTAATAATGCTAGTTACCTTCAGACTTTTGTATTTGGTTTAATGCTCATGCATAGCTAGTATACCAATGCTGAAACTTGTTACCTTTATATTTTGTATTGTTAATTCTTATAGAAACCTTCCAGTGCTAGATTTTATTGAAATCTGTTCAATAAAACCATTGTACTGTACCCTGTAATAAACTAACTACTCTATTGTTGCACTAGCCACTGGATTAGTGTATATTTGTAGTATTCAAATGGTGTTGCATTAGGGTATGGACATAAATAAAGTGTGGCAAGCTTTCCCAGATATGTGCTCAAGAAAACTACTACCTATTTTTCTAAATACTAGATGTTTGGGTACTTTAAATTGAACCGCGAAAACGTCTTATATTAAGGAACAAAGGGTGTAGAGTTCACTCAAATTATCCCGGTAAAGCTAGTCACACCTTTGTTAAAATTAATGTTCATTATGTTATCGGAGGAGGTCTGTATGTTTGTCTCTAATGCCTGTCGACTACATACCTGACATCATTATGTAATGTTAAGTTATTTCCTTTTGTACAGTGTCACTGAATTGTCAAGACGGTGATGGCATTTTATTTTAGTAGAACTGCACAAAATTTGCTTAAAAGAATAGGAAAGGTCAGGAATGGCTCAGTTTTTCAGAAAAAACTATGTACGCCTTCCTGACATCAGCCACTGTTGCTTTATTTATTCCTTCAAACAAGTGGTTGGAAACCGTATTGCTACCTTTTCCCATTAAGAAATTGGAATGCTTATATTTGTGAGTTTATGCTTCAACTAGTGCCACTTTTAGAGTAATCACACTCTCAATATCTATGCAAACAGGGATGCTCGATTTTAGTGGAACTGCACAAAAAGTCCAACTGGTTCAACATTAGGAGCATGTTTTTTTCCAAACCTTTATATCCAATTGGTGGCACTATGAGCTGTTCATTACGAAGGTACATGGTTTGCTACTATCTTCCTAATCTTTTTGTAGTGTCATTAGATAGTAATACTAGTGGTTTGCATGTGAATTTATTGGGAGGGTGGACCTACATTGGAGGTGCAGGACATGATTCAATGATTGGATGCTCAATTTCTGTTGTATCGATTTCACCTCTTCCATCACTGCGAACATGGATATCCTTGGTCTGATGAAGAATAGGCGCTATATTTCTGCTCTGAACCAGCAAATCAATTCAGTATGAAATTGTCCAAGGTAAAACATATCTGTACCAGATTGTCTAGTGCAGAACATGACAGATGCTAAGAGGAAGAGACATGTTTAAACCGAAAATACAAGGTGTGGTATATGTTTACTAGCTGCTTGATATTTGTGTAGACAGAGATGTCTGCCCGTTGCTATTTGGCAAACAAACAAAGTGTCCGCAATTTTGGTTGAACTGCACAAGAGAATAGTATAGTCACTGCATGCAGTGCCATTTGAAAATAGACACAGAAAGATTGGATAGTCACTTCATGGACTGCAGAAAAGTAGTACTGTACTATTTATTAGCCATGTAGGATCGAAAGTATGTCTAGAGGGGGGGTGATTAGACTACTTGACCAAATAAAAATCTAGCCTTTTCCCAATTTTAGTTCTTGGCAGATTTTAGCTATCTTAGCACAAGTCAAGCAATCTCCATACAATTCAAGCAATCATGCAAAAGAGTATATGAGAAGCGGAAAGTAAAGCATGCAACTTGCAAAAATGTAATGGGAAGGGTTTGGAGGATTCAAACGCAATTGTAGACACGTATGTTTTTGTCGTGGTTCCGATAGGTGGTGCTATCGTACATCCACGTTGATGGAGACTTCAACCCACGGAGGGTAACGGTTGCGTGAGTCCACAGAGGGCTCCACCCACGAAGGGTCCACGAAGAAGCAACCTTGTCTATTCCATCACGGCCGTCGCCCACGAAGGACTTTCCTCAGTAGCGGTAGATCTTCCCGAAGTAGGCGATCTCCTTGCCCTTACAAACTCCTTGGTTCAACTCCACAATCTTGTCGGAGGCTCCCAAGTGACACCTAGCCAATCTAGGAGAAACCACTCTCCAAGAAGTAACAAATGGTGTGTTGATGATGAACTCCTTGCTCACGTGCTTCAAATGATAGTCTCCTCAACACTCAACTCTCTCTCACAAGATTTGGATTTGGTTGAAAGAAGATTTGAGTGGAAAGCAACTTGGGAAGGCTAGAGATCAAGATTCATATGGTTGGAATGGAATATCTTGACCTCAACACAAGTGTAGGTGGTTCTCTCTCAGAAAATGTGTATTGGAAGTGTAGGTATGTTCTGATGGCTCTCTCCATGAATGAAGAGTGGGTGGAGGGGTATATATAGCCTCCACACAGAATCTAACCGTTACACACAATTTGCCAAACTCGGTGGGACCGAATGGTTAAACTCGGTCGGACCGATTCAGCAAACCTAGTGACCGTTAGGATTTTCGGTGGGATTGAGATGCAACTCGGTAGGACCGATATGGTTAGGGTTAGGGCATAACATAATCTCGGTGTGACCGATTACACAAACTCGGTGGGACCGATTTTGGTAATAAGCTAACCAGAGAGTTGGTCAGGTAAACTCGGTGGGACCAATCCGCTCATCTTGGTGAGACTGAAATGTTACAAAAGGGAAACAGAGAGTTTACATTGCAATCTCGGTGGGACCGATCGCTCATCTCAGTAAGACCGAAACGTTACGAAGGGAAACAAAGAGATTACAATCCCATCTCAGTGAGACCGAGATCCCTATCGGTGAGACCGATTTGCGTAGGGTTTCTGGGAGTGGCTATGACATTTGAAACTCGGTGGCGCCGGATAGAAAGAATCGGTGGGGCCGAGTTTGACTTTTGGTTTAGGTCATATGTGGATGTGTGAGAGTAGTTGAGTGTTTTGGAGCATATCACTAAGCACTTTGAGCAAGCAAGCCATTAAGCAACACCTCATCCCTCCTTGATAGTATTGGCTTTTCCTATAGACTCAATGTGATCTTGGATCACTAAAATGTAAAATGTAGAGTCTTGAGCTTCACGCTTGAGCCAAACTTTTTGTCCTTAGAATTTTGAGGGATCCACTTTCCTCATCCATGCCATGCCATTCATTGAGCTTTTCCCGAAATATTAATCTTGGAATAATGTTAGCTCAATGAGCTATATGTTGTTAGGAATTACCAAAGCCACCCAGGGATAGTTGCACTTTCAATCTCCCCCTTTTTGGTAATTGATGACAACATATAGATCAAAGCTTCGACAAATGATAATAAGAGTGAAAGATATTGTCGCTTTGAGAAGTATGTGAAAAGCAAGAGCTCCCCCTAAATTTGTGCATATCTTAAGATTTGCTTTGGACTACAAATGCACAATGAGTTAGGATTATGGGTTACTCTTCCATGTCACATACATCTTGGTGGAGCGCTCAAAATGATAAGAATTAAATACATGCACTCATCACCAAGCAAAGTGAATGATCATATAAGGATAAGTAAGATAATATCATCTAACAAGCATAAGTGTAGCTTATGATCAACCACATGATCATCAATGTCTCACAGATAATAGCATAGTATCTCAAGCAATCAAAAGACAAACAAAGTTCAACCACCAAAGTAAGAGAGAATAAAAAGCAACGCTCTCTCTCAAAGCCTATGATCTATACATTTTTCTCCCCCTTTGGCAACAAGTTACCAAAAAGTTCATAGAAAATGCATAGCGTAGAACGTCTCTCAGGCTTGGTCTTCAGGTGGTGGTGTCCGGAGAACGCCAAGGACAAAGGCTTCAGTTGATGTGGATGGAGCTGATGGAGTTGGTGCTGGAGCTGGTTGCACTGGAGCTGTAGCTGGTGCAGATGAAGTGACTCTAGTGTCTGGAACAGGCACTACAGCAGATCTCTGAGCTCGAGGCACTCTGGCAAATGCATCAGTGGTTGTCTTGCCCTTCCTCTCCTGCATGTCATCCTGTAGCTGCTCCACAATAGACTGAATCTCAGTTACTTTGACATCTAAATCATAGAATTTTTGTTCCATGATTCTTTCCAGGATCTCCTGGTTTTGAGTTAGGGTGGCCAACCCCTTCTCAATCCTCAGTGTTGATGCTATCAAATAACCAAGCTGGTCCTGCTTGCTTTTCAAAAAGTACTCAGATGCCTCCTCTTGAGTTGGCATCTTGGCAGCCTTCTCTTTCTTTGCTTTCTCCTTCTTCTCTTGAGCTTGTACTTATGATGGTTCATTCTCATTCATCACAACTTGATTGTCCTCAAAGTCAGGATAGATAGGCAAGTGTTATTTATCCAACAAGTATGTGCCTGTGCCCATCTTTGAGTTTATCAACTCCTGGATCTGTGGGGCATATCCACAACTTCTTTTCTGGTCAGCTGCAGTCCTCTTGATAGTCTCAACTATAAGGCTCATGACCTTGAACTTCTGTGGCACGTCAAATATATGTATCAAGTTAATTGCATGGCCTCTGATCATTCCGTGATCACCAAACTTGGGCAAGAGAGTGTGCCTAAGGATCCAATTGATTGTAGGCAGCCCTGACAGCAAGTGTTTTACTGACCCAAACTGATGAGTCTCATGATCATCTTCAGGAATCTCCTTGTACATGTTTGCCATAGAGTTGTGATCCATCTTCTTCTTGGCATAGACATCCAAATCAGCTTCTTCTTCCTTAGGAGCATTGATCAGATTTGCCCATTCCTCAATAGTTGAGTGGTACATTGTACCTTCAGACATCCATACTATCCTGCCATCTGGATAGAAGTGTGCTGTGGAGTAGAATTGCATTATGAGCTCCTCATTCCACTTTGTGAGCTTCTGCCCAACAAAGTCTGCAACTCCACAAGCACTGAAGCTGTCAAACACACCAGGATAGTGTTCCTCATTTTCCTTGATATACTTCCAATCGACCCACCTCATTTCACACACTATAGGCTTTTTGTCCAGCAACACTGTCTCATAGAAATCTTGCTGTTCCTTTGTGTGGAACCTGTAATCAACAACAGTCCTTCTCCTTGTAGCATATGGATCTGTCTCTCTCCATTTCCTCAACCCTGAGTCTCTCCTGATATTCATGTTCTCAGCCACAGGATGAGCATCATTGTGGTCTGGAATCTTGGGTTTGAGCTTCCTCAAGACTTGTCCTTCATCATCTTCATCAGCAGCAACTTCAGGCACTAGGGCCTTGTTCTTATCAGCAGCTGGTATACTCCTGGTATTCCTCTTAGGTGCACTCTTGGGCTTGGAGGCTGCTTTGGGTGCTTCTTTGGGCTTTGATGAAGCAGCCCCTGTCCTGATAGCATCACCCATAAGCTTCTGTACCTTGGGTGCTGGTGCAGCAACCTCTTCTTCCTCTTCTTCTTCCATCATGGAAGCCTTCCCAATCACTCTGGCCATGGTCTTCTTGACCCTTTCCTTCCTTTTCTTTCCTTCTGCAGCAGGCTCTTTGGGTTGAGATTCCAAAGATGCTTGAGAGGATGCTCTGGCCTTAGACATTGGTTGTCTTCCTGCTGGCCTTTTGATCTTCATCCCTGGCTTAACTGCAGCTGAGCTGTACTCCTTCTTAACCACTTTCTTCTTGGAAGTAGCCTCATCCTCAACTGCCACATAGTCTTCATCCTCAGACTCTGAAGTTCTCTTCTTCCTTGTTCTGGTGGCAGCTTTGGGTAAGTTGCTGGGAGTGCTCCTACTTCCATCATCTGAGCTGCTAGAGGGACTAGTGCCCTCACTCATGTGAACCTGCTCCTCTGACTTGTTCTGGCTGTCACTCTGGTTAGACATGTTGCAAACACTAACTGCAGACCTTGTGAATAGATTGTAGATGAGATAGAGTGATGAGCATCACAAAATACAGAGATTTTTGCAAAAGAATGAGTCAAAAACTTAGTTTTAGTTTTCCACAGAAAGCATTTTGGATCAACCGATTTGCAAACTCGGTGATACCGAAGCAGCTGTTGGAACCTAAACTAGTGAACTCGGTCAGACCGAGTCACAGTTTGGTGGCACCGAGACCGCTAGGGTTTCACAAAGTCTTGAACTCGGTCACACCGATTTGCAATTCTCGGTCAGACCAAAAATTACATGTGCAATGGCCTGAGCCGAATCGGTGGTACCGAGTTCCACAACTCGGATGGTCCGAGATGGTTTCGGCGGAAACCTAACCCTAAATTTTCAATTCAATTCTAATCTACGGAGTGTTTTGACTGGATAGAAGCGTTTCAATCATGGCAAGAATCATAATGAACACAATGTGCTAGGAATCGGACGGGGATAGCACTGTGATCGAGTCCATACCCTAGTTCGGCGATGAACTCTCTACGACGTCAACGGTGGGGAAGAATTCCGTTGACGGCGGCGGAGACCAGCGACAGGAGGCGGCTGGCGATGAGGAGGACGATCCGGAGACCCAGGAGGCAGAGCGATCTATGCGCTGGCGAAGGGGTTTCAGAGAAATTTCCAAAATTTTGCCTGTGAGTATATATAGCTCGACCCTGTCGGTGTGATCGAGTGGAACAACTCGGTGGCACCGAGATGCATAACTGTTAGCAGTTACAGCAACTCGGTGTGACCGAAAAGTTCAAATCGGTTGCACCGAGATTAAAAACCTAGATCGACTTAGTGATCTCGGTATGACCGAAATGGATGAATCGGTTAGACTGAAACGCACAAAGAAGTTTTGGAAGTTTAAGTCTATGACGAATCGGGGACTCCGAGTGCTCCTCACACAGAGTGGTTCGAATATGACTTGATCAAATTTTGTGATGTAGCATGAATAGAGTTTGAGACGAGAAAAGCATAGATAGCTAGAGAGGGTTCTTAGGCATTCTTGTCCATCCACTTGGCAAAAGAAAAGAAAACCAATCAATCAAAACAACAAGTGGATGCCCTCAAATGAGTAAAGTATGCAACCAACATGCTCACACAATAAAATGGCAATTGAAATATGTGGCAAAGCATGCACAACCAATTCTAGCATCTATCAAACAATTGGCGATGACTAGGTCATCTATATATGAGTATATTGACTTAGGAGTCAAATGAGAACATTTGATCATAGGTCATACTCATCGTTTAAGCACAAGTGGGGTTACCACTTTTACATAAAGCATTGTTGTGTTCACACCATTAGAGTTGCTTTAGCTCAATTCTTAGAGTAAAGCTCCCCCTAGATGTGATATCTCCCCTAAGAGTGATGAACTAACCTTGGGTTTTGTCGATGATGACTTCATGTAGATGTTGAAGATGTGGATGCTCAATGTTGATGTAGATCATTTGGAGCTTTCCATTGGAGTGAGTTGCACTTTCAATACCTACATGGGTTAGTCCCACAAGGAACAAACAAGAATATCCATAGACATAGAGTGATGCACACACAAGATGATGTTTATGAAAGCTTTTAGGTTACCTTGTCCCTTGTCTTACCAACAAGAGGGTTTGTGACTCCTTGAACTAGTGCAAGATGTGGAAGTTGATTGCACTTGTTCTTGCCAAGATGATAAGAGTGAAGTATGTTGGCGGAGTCACCCTGAAGAACTCTCTAGTTCTTCTTCTTCGGGATCCACACCATCTTGATGGGAATCCTTGGTGTTGTAGTTGTACTTGATGAAGTGGAGCTTGAATTAGTCTTGGGAACCCACTTGACCAAGGCCTTATGAGCTTCTTCAAATGCATCAATTTCCTCTTGAAGCTTGTCCTTACCTTTTTTCTTGTGGTCTTGTGGTGGAAGATCATCTTGAGCTTGTGTCCCTTTGAGAGAAGTAGGATCATACTGTTGGAAATATGCCCTAGAGGCAATAATAAAAGCATTATTATTATATTTCCTTGTTCATGATAATTGTCTTTATTCATGCTATAATTGTGTTATCTGGAAATCGTAATACATGTGTGAATAACAGACATCAACATGTCCCTAGTGAGCCTCTAGTTGACTAGCTCGTTGATCAACAGATAGTCATGATTTCCTGACTATGGACACTGGATGTCATTGATAACGAGATCACATCATTAGGAGAATGATGTGATGGACAAGACCCAATCCTAAACATAGCACAAGATCGTATAGTTCGTTTGCTAGAGTTTTCTAATGTCAAGTATCTTTTCCTTAGACCATGAGATCGTGTAACTCCCGGATACTGTAGGAGTGCTTTGGGTATGCCAAACGTCACAACGTAACTGGGTGACTATAAAGGTAGACTGCGGGTATCTCCGAAAGTGTCTGTTGGGTGACATGGATCAAGACTGGGATTTGTCACTCCGTATGACGGAGAGGTATCACTGGGCCCACTCGGTAATGCATCATCATAATGAGCTCAGAGTGACCAAGTGTCTGGTCACGGGATCATGCACTACGGTACGAGTAAAGTGACTTGCCGGTAACGAGATTGAACGAGGTATTGGGATACCGACGATCGAATCTCGGGCAAGTAACATATCGATAGACAAAGGGAATAGCGTACGGGGTTGATTGAATCCTCGACATCGTGGTTCATCCGATGAGATCATCGTGGAGCATGTGGGAGACAACATGGGTATCCAGATCCCGCTGTTGGTTATTGACCGAAGAGTCGTCTCGGTCATGTCTGCTTGTCTCCCGAACCCGTAGGGTCTACACACTTAAGGTTCGGTTACGCTAGGGTTGTAGGGATATGTATATGCAGTAACCCGAATGTTGTTCGGAGTCCCGGATGAGATCCCGGACGTCACTAGGAGTTCCGGAATGGTTCGGAGGTAAAGATTTATATATGGGAAGTCCTGTTTCGGACATCGGGACAAGTTTCGGGGTTATCGGTATTGTACCGGGACCACCGGAAGGGTCCCGGGGGTCCACCGGGTGGGTCCACCTGCCCCGGGGGGCCACATGGGCTGTAAGGGGGTGCGCCTTGGCCTAATGGGCCAAGGGCACCAGCCCCACATAGGCCCATGCGCCTAGGGTTTAAGGGGGCAAGAGTCCTAGGAGGGTAAGGCACCTCCTAGGTGCCTTTGGGGGAGGGAAAACCCCCCTTGGCCGCCGCACCCCCTAGGAGATTGGATCTCTTAGGGCCGGCCACCCCCCCTTGGGACCCCTATATATAGTGGGGGAGAGGAGGGACTTCATACCTGAATGCCCTGGCCTTTGGTTGCCTCCTTCTCCCTCCTCAACACCTCCTCCACCTCCATAGTGCTTAGCGAAGCTCTGCCGGAGTACTGCAGCTCCATCAACACCACGCTGTCGTGCTGCTGCTGGTGCCATCTCCCTCAACCTCTCCTCCCTCCCTTGCTGGATCAAGAAGGAGGAGACGTGGCTGTTCCGTACGTGTGTTGAACGCGGAGGTGCCGTCCGTTCGGCGCTGGTCATCGGTGATTTGGATCACGTCGAGTACGACTACATCATCACCGTTCTTTTGAACGCTTCCGTGCGCGATCTACAAAGGTATGTAGATGCATCTGATCACTCGTTGCTAGATGAACTCCTAGATGATCTTGGTGAAACGAGTAGGAAAATTTTTGTTTTCTGCAACGTTCCCCAACAGTGGCATCATGAGCTAGGTCTATGCGTAGTTCTTCTTGCGCGAGTAGAACACAATTTGTTGTGGGCGTAGATTTGTCAACTTTCTTGCCGTTACTAGTCCTTTCTTGCTTCAGCGGTATTGTGGGATGAAGCGGCCCGGACCAACCTTACACGTACGCTTATGTGAGACCGGTTCCACCGACTAACATGCACTAGTTGCATAAGGTGGCTGGCGGGTGTCTGTCTCTCCCATTTTAGTTGGAGCGGAATCGATGAACAGGGTCCTTATGAAGGGTAAATAGAAGTTGACAAATCACGTTGTGGCTTTAACGTAGGTAAGAAAACGTTCTTGCTAGAACCCTAATTCAGCCACGTAAAACTTGCAACAACAATTAGAGGACGTCTAACTTGTTTTTGCAGCAAGTGGTTTGTGATATGATATGGCCAAAGTTGTGATGAATGATGAATGATCTATATGTGATGTATGAGATGTTCATGCTATTGTAATAGGATTCACGACTTGCATGTCGATGAGTATGAGAACCGGCAGGAGCCATAGGAGTTGTCTTTATTCTTTTAATGACCTGCGTGTCATCGAGAAACGCCATGTAAATTACTTTACTTTATTGCTAAACGCGTTAGCCATAGTAGTAGAAGTAATAGTTGGCGAGCAACTTCATGGAGACACGATGATGGAGATCATGATGATGGAGATCATGGTGTCAAGCCGGTGACAAGATGATCACGGAGCCCCAAGATGGAGATCAAAGGAGCTATGTGAAAATGGCCATATCATGTCACGTTTATTATTTGATTGCATGTGATGTTTATCATGTTTTGCATCTTGTTTACTTAGAACGACGGTAGTAAATAAGATGATCCCTCACAATAAATTCAAGAAGTGTTCCCCCTAACTGTGCACCGTTGCGACAGTTCGCTGTTTCAAAACACCAAGTGATGATCGGGTGTTTTATTCAGACGTTCACATACAACGGGTGTAAGACAGATTTACACAAGCAAACACTTAGGTTGACTTGACGAGCCTAGCATGTACAGACATGGCCTCGGAACACAGAAGACCGAAAGGTCGAGCATGAGTCGTATAGAAGATACGATCAACATGAAGATGTTCACCGATGTTGACTAGTCCGTCTCACGTGATGATCGGACACGGTCTAGTTTAACTCGGATCATGTAATACTTAGATGACTAGAGGGATGTCTAATCTAAGTGGGAGTTCACTAATAATTTGATTAGTTGAACTTAATTATCATGAACTTAGTCTAAAATCTTTGCAATATGTCTTGTAGATCAAATGGCCAACGTAGTCCTCAACTTCAACGCGTTCCTAGAGAAAACTAAGCTGAAAGACGATGGCAGCAACTATACGGACTGGGTCCGGAACCTGAGGATCATCCTCATAGCTGCCAAGAAAGATTATGTCCTACAAGCACCGCTTGGTGACGCACCCGTTCTCCCTGCAGAACAAGATGTTATGAACGCTTGGCAGGCACGTTTCGATGACTACTCCCTCGTTCAGTGCGGCATGCTTTACAGCCTAGAGCCGGGACTCCAAAAGCGTTTTGAGACACATGGAGCATATGAGATGTTCGAAGAGCTGAAAATGGTTTTCCAAGCTCATGCCCGGGTCGAGAGATATGAAGTCTCCGACAAATTCTTCAGCTGTAAGATGGAGGAAAACAGTTCTGTCAGTGAGCACATACTCACTATGTCTGGGTTGCATAACCGCTTGACTCAGCTAGGAGTTAATCTCCCGGATGATGCGGTCATTGACAGAATCCTCCAGTCGCTTCCACCAAGCTACAAGAGCTTTGTGATGAACTTCAATATGCAGGGGATGGAAAAGACCATTCCTGAAGTATTTGCTATGCTGAAATCAGCGGAGGTAGAAGTCAGGAAGGAACATCAAGTGTTGATGATCAATAAAACCACTAAGTTCAAGAAAGGCAAGGGTAAAAAGAGCTTCAAGAAGGACGGCAAGGAGGTTGCCGCGCCCGGCAAGCAAGCTGCCGGGAAGAAGCCAAAGAGTGGACCCAAGCCCGAGACTGAGTGCTTTTATTGCAAGGGAAGCGGTCACTGGAAGCGGAACTACCCTAAGTACTTAGCGGATAAGAAGGCCGGCAAAACCAAAGGTATATGTGATATACATGTAATTGATGTGTACCTTACTAGTGCCCGTAGTGGCTCCTGGGTATTTGATACCGGTGCAGTTGCTCACATTTGTAACTCAAAGCAGGGGCTGCGGAATAAGCGGAAACTGGCAAAGGACGAGGTGACGATGCGCGTCGGGAATGGTTCCAAGGTCAATGTGATCGCCGTCGGCACGCTACCTCTGCATCTCCCTTCGGGATTAGTTTTAAACCTTAATAATTGTTATTTAGTGCCAGCTTTGAGCATGAACATTGTATCGGGATCTCGTTTATTCGAGATGGCTACTCTTTTAAATCTGAGAATAATGGTTGTTCCATTTTTATGAGAGATATGTTTTATGGTCATGCTCCTATGGTGAATGGTTTATTCTTTATGAATCTCGAACGTGATGCTACACATGTTCATAATGTGAGTACCAAAAGAAGTAAAGTTGATAATGATAGTCCCACATACTTGTGGCACTGCCGCCTTGGTCACATAGGTGTCAAACGCATGAAGAAGCTCCATGCTGATGGACTTTTAGAGTCTCTTGATTATGAATCATTTGACACGTGCGAACCATGCCTTATGGGTAAAATGACCAAGACTCCGTTCTCAGGAACAATGGAGCGAGCAACCGACTTATTGGAAATCATACATACCGATGTGTGCGGTCCAATGAGTGTTGAGGCTCGCGGTGGCTATCGTTATGTTCTCACCCTCACTGATGATTTAAGTAGGTGTGGGTATATCTACTTAATGAAACACAAGTCTTAAACCTTTGAAAAGTTCAAGGAATTTCAGAGTGAGGTTGAAAATCAACGTGACAGGAAAATCAAGTTTCTGCGATCAGATCGTGGAGGAGAATACTTGAGTCACGAGTTTGGCACACACTTAAGAAAATGTGGAATAGTTTCACAACTCACGCCGCCTGGAACACCTCAGCGTAATGGTGTGTCCGAACGTCGTAATCGCACTCTGTTAGATATGGTGCGATCTATGATGTCTCTTACCGATTTACCGCTTTCTTTTTGGGGCTATGCTTTAGAGACTGCCGCATTCACTTTAAATAGGGCTCCGTCGAAATCCGTTGAGACGACACCGTATGAATTATGGTTTGGGAAGAAACCTAAGCTGTCGTTTCTAAAAGTTTGGGGATGCGATGCTTATGTCAAGAAACTTCAACCTGAAAAGCTCGAACCCAAATCGGAAAAATGCGTCTTCATAGGGTACCCAAAAGAAACTATTGGGTACACCTTCTACCTCAGATCCGAAGGCAAGATCTTTGTTGCCAAGAATGGGTCCTTTCTGGAGAAAGAGTTTCTCTCGAAAGAAGTAAGTGGGAGGAAAGTAGAGCTTGATGAAGTATTGCCTCTTGAACCGGAAAATGGCGCAACTCAAGAAAGTGTTCCTGAGGTGCCAGCACCGACTAGAGAGGAAGTTAATGATAATGATCAAGATACTTCTGATCAAGCTCCTACTGAAATTCGAAGGTCCACAAGGACACGTTCCGCACCAGAGTGGTACGGCAACCCTGTCTTGGAAATCATGTTGTTAGACAACGGTGAACCTTCGAACTATGAAGAAGCGATGGCGGGACCAGATTCCGACAAATGGCTAGAAGCCATGAAATCCGAGATAGGATCCATGTATGAGAACGAAGTATGGACTTTGACTGACTTGCCCGTTGAACGGCGAGCCATAGAAAATAAATGGATCTTTAAGAAGAAGACAGACGCGGATGGTAATGTGACCATCTATAAAGCTCGGCTTGTCGCTAAGGGTTATCGACAAGTTCAAGGGGTTGACTACGATGAGACTTTCTCACCGGTAGCAAAGCTGAAGTCCGTCCGAATCATGTTAGCAATTGCCGCATTCTATGATTACGAAATATGGCAAATGGACGTCAAAACGGCATTCCTTAATGGTTTCCTTAAGGAAGAATTGTATATGATGCAGCCGGAAGGTTTTGTCGATCCTAAGAATGCTGACAAAGTGTGCAAGCTCCAACGCTCGATTTATGGGCTGGTGCAAGCATCTCGGAGTTGGAACATTCGCTTTGATGAGATGATCAAAGCATTTGGGTTTACACAGACTTATGGAGAAGCCTGCGTTTACAAGAAAGTGAGTGGGAGCTCTGTAGCATTTCTCATATTATATGTAGATGACATACTCTTGATGGGAAATGATATAGAACTCTTGGACAGCATCAAGGCCTACTTGAATAAAAGTTTTTCAATGAAGGACCTTGGAGAAGCTGCTTATATATTAGGCATCAAAATCTATAGAGATAGATCAAGACGCCTCATAGGTCTTTCACAAAGCACATACCTTGATAAGATATTGAAGAAGTTCAATATGGATCAATCCAAGAAAGGGTTCTTGCCTGTGTTACAAGGTGTGAAATTGAGCTCAGCTCAGTGTCCGACCACGGCAGAAGATATAGAAGAGATCAGCGTCATCCCCTATGCCTCAGCCATAGGTTCTATTATGTATGCCATGCTGTGTACCAGACCTGATGTTAACCTTGCCGTCAGTTTGGTAGGAAGGTACCAAAGTAATCCCGGCAAGGAACACTGGACAGCGGTCAAGAATATCCTGAAGTACCTGAAAAGGCTAAGGAAATGTTTCTCGTTTATGGAGGTGACGAAGAGCTCGTCGTAAAGGGTTACGTCGACGCTAGCTTCGACACAGATCTGGATGACTCTAAGTCACAAACCGGATACGTGTATATTTTGAATGGTGGGGCAGTAAGCTGGTGCAGTTGCAAGCAAAGCGTCGTGGCGGGATCTACATGTGAAGCGGAGTACATGGCAGCCTCGGAGGCAGCACATGAAGCAATATGGGTGAAGGAGTTCATCACCGACCTAGGAGTCATACCCAATGCGTCGGGGCCGATCAAGCTCTTCTGTGACAACACTGGAGCTATTGCACTTGCCAAGGAGCCCAGGTTTCACAAGAAGACAAGGCACATCAAGCGTCGCTTCAACTCCATTCGTGAAAATGTTCAAGATGGAGACATAGAGATTGTAAAGTACATACGGACCTGAATGTAGCAGATCCGTTGACTAAACCTCTCCCTAGAGCAAAACATGATCAACACCAGAATTCCATGGGTGTTCGATTCATCACAATGTAACTAGATTATTGACTCTAGTGCAAGTGGGAGACTGTTGGAAATATGCCCTAGAGGCAATAATAAAAGCATTATTATTATATTTCCTTGTTCATGATAATTGTCTTTATTCATGCTATAATTGTGTTATCTGGAAATCGTAATACATGTGTGAATAACAGACATCAACATGTCCCTAGTGAGCCTCTAGTTGACTAGCTCGTTGATCAACAGATAGTCATGATTTCCTGACTATGGACACTGGATGTCATTGATAACGAGATCACATCATTAGGAGAATGATGTGATGGACAAGACCCAATCCTAAACATAGCACAAGATCGTATAGTTCGTTTGCTAGAGTTTTCTAATGTCAAGTATCTTTTCCTTAGACCATGAGATCGTGTAACTCCCGGATACTGTAGGAGTGCTTTGGGTATGCCAAACGTCACAACGTAACTGGGTGACTATAAAGGTAGACTGCGGGTATCTCCGAAAGTGTCTGTTGGGTGACATGGATCAAGACTGGGATTTGTCACTCCGTATGACGGAGAGGTATCACTGGGCCCACTCGGTAATGCATCATCATAATGAGCTCAGAGTGACCAAGTGTCTGGTCACGGGATCATGCATTACGGTACGAGTAAAGTGACTTGCCGATAACGAGATTGAACGAGGTATTGGGATACTGACGATCGAATCTCGGGCAAGTAACATATCGATAGACAAAGGGAATAGCGTACGGGGTTGATTGAATCCTCGACATCGTGGTTCATCCGATGAGATCATCGTGGAGCATGTGGGAGCCAACATGGGTATCCAGATCCCGCTGTTGGTTATTGACCGAAGAGTCGTCTCGGTCATGTCTGCTTGTCTCCCGAACCCGTAGGGTCTACACACTTAAGGTTCGGTTACGCTAGGGTTGTAGGGATATGTATATGCAGTAACCCGAATGTTGTTCGGAGTCCCGGATGAGATCCCGGACGTCACGAGGAGTTCCGGAATGGTCCGGAGGTAAAGATTTATATATGGGAAGTCCTGTTTCGGACATCGGGACAAGTTTCGGGGTTATCGGTATTGTACCGGGACCACCGGAAGGGTCCCGGGGGTCCACCGGGTGGGTCCACCTGCCCTGGGGGGCCACATGGTCTGTAAGGGGGTGCGCCTTGGCCTAATGGGCCAAGGGCACCAGCCCCACATAGGCCCATGCGCCTAGGGTTTAAGGGGGCAAGAGTCCTAGGAGGGTAAGGCACCTCCTAGGTGCCTTTGGGGGAGGGAAAACCCCCCTTGGCCGCCGCACCCCCTAGGAGATTGGATCTCCTAGGGCCGGCCACCCCCCCTTGGCACCCCTATATATAGTGGTGGAGAGGAGGGACTTCATACCTGAACGCCCTGGCCTTTGGTTGCCTCCTTCTCCCTCCTCAACACCTCCTCCACCTCCATAGTGCTTAGCGAAGCTCTGCCGGAGTACTGCAGCTCCATCAACACCACGCCGTCGCGCTGCTGCTGGTGCCATCTCCCTCAACCTCTCCTCCCTCCCTTGCTGGATCTAGAAGGAGGAGACGTGGCTGTTCCGTACGTGTGTTGAACGCGGAGGTGCCGTCCGTTCGGCGCTGGTCATCGGTGATTTGGATCACGTCGAGTACGACTACATCATCACCGTTCTTTTGAACGCTTCCGTGCACGATCTACAAAGGTATGTAGATGCATCTGATCACTCGTTGCTAGATGAACTCCTAGATGATCTTGGTGAAACGAGTAGGAAAATTTTTGTTTTCTGCAACGTTCCCCAACACATACTTCTCTTGTTGAGGAACAAACTTCGTCTTGGGGTATTGATCTTCTTCCCACTCAACTCCATTGGCATTTAACTTTCGTTCAAAACCAACACCTTGATTCTTCCGGTGCCTTCCTTGCTTGCGTACAATTTCCTCGAATTGCTTACTTCCGGCAAGGCTCTTGTAAACACCTTTCTCTATAATTCCCTTCAATAAGCTATTTTCTTGCTCAAGTGTAACTTGGCTAAGAGAATCATTAGTGGAATCAAGAGAACTACTAGAAGCAACAATATTGGATTTAGCATGATTATTGTTACTACTAGAGGAAGAATCTTTCTTGTTCTTGTTACTAGACTTGACTTGAGGCATGTAAGTGGATAAGAGTAAACGCTTGGCAATGTAAGAAGAACTTTTCTTACGAAGATCATCATTGATTGCTTTTAAGAACTCATGCTCTTGCTCAAGGTTGAGCTTTTCAAAGCGCAATTTCTCATGAGTCCTTAAAAGTTCTCAATGATCTCCTAAGATAGTTTCATGAGCTAACTTAAGAGTGTTTAGTTCTTTAGTTAGAGACTCAATCTTCTCCTTATCATTGTCATTCGTTTTATCTTGATTAGCATGATTAATTGACGTTTCATCATAGTATTCATCACTAGAGTTGTCAAAAAGTAAATCATCATCACCTAACAAGTCATCTTCATCACTATTGAAATCAACATACTCGGGGTGTGATATCTTTGGGCCTTTAGCCATGAAGCATGTTCCAACTCCTTCATTTGGTGAGTCAAATATGTCGTAGGAGTTGGTTGTCACAAGTGCTAGACCGGCAACACCTTCATCTTGAGTATATTCGGAGTCGGAGTGATAGCTTCTCTCGGAGTGGTTGTCGGAGTCGGAGCCAGATACCCGTTCACCAACATGAGCTTGATGTCTTCGTTTTGTGTAGCTCCTTGATGACTTGTCCTTTCTTTCCGAATCCTTGGTTCTCCGTGAGGGTCTTCGTTCATAACGATCATCTCTACTCCTTCTTTCTCTAGATGGTGATTCTTCTCTTCTACTTCTTCTCTTGGGAGAATCTTCTCTTCTCTTGTAGGGGGCCGTACACTTATTGGAATAGTGTCCGGGCCTTCTACAATTGTAGCAGTTTCGCTCTCGACTAGAAGATCTTTTATCATTGTAGGACCTTGACTTGGAGCTTCTTTCTTTGCTTCTACTCTTGTAGAACTTATTGAAGTTCTTCACCATTAAGCTCAATTCTTCATTGAAGGTTTGTTTCTCACTCGATGATGTGGGGGCTTCACATGAGGCTTTGTAAGCACCACTTGATTTGTTGTGAAGTTCCTCTTTATCCTTGAGTGACATCTCATGAGCAACAATTCTTCCGATGACTTCCGTTGGCTTGAGATCTTTGTAATTAGGCATCATTTGGATCAATGTGCACATGGTATCATATTTTCCATCCAAGGCTCTTAGGATCTTCTTGATGATGAATCTATCGGTCATCTCTTCACTCCCTAAGCCGTCAATCTCATTTGTGATAAGAGCAAGCCTAGAGTACATTTCAGCGACACCTTCACCATCCTTCATTTTGAACTTGTCAAGTTGACTTTGAAGCACATCCAATTTGGATTCTGTGACGGAGTCGGTACCTTTGTGCATATCAATCAAAGTATCCCAAATTTCCTTTGCATTCTCAAGACGGCTGATTTTGTTGAATTCTTCAGGGCACAATCCGTTGAAGAGGATATCACAAGCTTGAGCATTGTATTGTAGCATCTTCAACTCATCCGCGGTAGCTTCACGATTCGGTTCTCTCCCATCAAAGAATTCTCCTTGCATGGCAACACACACAATAGCCCAAACGGCGGGGTTATGCCCAAGAATATGCATTTTCATCTGATGCTTCCAACTAGCAAAATTAGTACCATCAAAGTAAGGACCTCTATGGTGATAATTTCCCTCGCTAGATGCCATACTCTCCTAGGTTGTGTAACCAAGGCTATGACCACCAAAAGCTATGGAAATCAAAGCAAATGGAGACCAAAGCTCTGATACCACTTGTAGGATCGAAAGTATGTCTAGAGGGGGGGTGATTAGACTACTTGACCAAATAAAAATCTAGCCTTTTCCCAATTTTAGTTCTTGGCAGATTTTAGCTATCTTAGCACAAGTCAAGCAATCTCCATACAATTCAAGCAAGCATGCAAAAGAGTATATGAGCAGCGGAAAGTAAAGCATGCAACTTGCAAGAATGTAAAGGGAAGGGTTTGGAGGATTCAAACGCAATTGGAGACACAGATGTTTTTGTCGTGGTTCCGATAGGTCGTGGTATCGTACATCCACGTTGATGGAGACTTCAACCCATGGAGGGTAACGGTTGCGCGAGTCCACGGAGGGCTCCACCCACGAAGGGTCCACGAAGAAGCAACCTTGTCTATTCCATCACGGCCGTCGCCCACGAAGGACTTGCCTCACTAGCGGTAGATCTTCACGATGTAGGCGATCTCCTTGCCCTTACAAACTCCTTGGTTCAACTCCACAATCTTGTCGGAGGCTCCCAAGTGACACCTAGCCAATCTAGGAGACACCACTCTCCAAGAAGTAACAAATGGTGTGTTGATGATGAACTCCTTGCTCTCGTGCTTCAAATGATAGTCTCCCCAACACTCAACTCTCTCTCACAAGATTTGGATTTGGTGGAAAGAAGATTTGAGTGGAAAGCAACTTGGGAAGGCTAGAGATCAAGATTCATATGGTTGGAATGGAATATCTTGACCTCAAGACAAGTATAGGTGGTTCTCTCTCAGAAAATGTGTATTGGAAGTGTAGGTATGTTCTGATGGCTCTCTCCACGAATGAAGAGTGGGTGGAGGGGTATATATAGCCTCCACACAGAATCTAACCGTTACACACAATTTGCCAAACTCGGTGGGACCGAATGATTAAACTCGGTCGGACCGATTCAGCAAACCTAGTGACCGTTAGGATTTTCGGTGGGACTGAGATGCAACTCGGTAGGACCGATATGGTTAGGGTTAGGGCATAACGTAATCTTGGTGTGACCGATTACACAAACTCGGTGGGACCGATTTTGGTAATAAGCTAACCAGAGAGTTGGTCAGGTAAACTTCGCTCATCTTGGTGAGACTGAAATTAGGCAAATTAGGCAACAGGGCATGTGGGAAACAGTGCAGCGGCTCACTGCAGTTCTTCTGGTGCTGACGGCGAGGCAGGGGAGGCACGGAGTCTGGCGAATCGACGGCGGGCATCACCGGCACCGGAGGTCGGAAACGACGCCGTTGGAGATGCAGCAGAGCTTCTGGTGCCGCGTGACTCGATGGAGAGGACGACGACGTCGTGGCGGAGCTCGGGGTCATGTCGGAGAGGCACGGGGAAGGCTGTGGCCGCGGTGGTGCACGTCAGCGGCGATGGGGCCGCTCGGCTGTGTGCGAGTGAGAGAGCAGAGGAGGGGAGAGGCCACGGGGAGAGTGAGAGGAATCGGGGTGGGAGGGTGCGTGTCGACGTTCCAGGGCGTCCAGAGGGAGGAGGGGGCCAGCCAGGTAGGGAGGAGGTGGCCGCATGGCAGTGCGCGCGCGTCGGGCACGCGCCTCGCCTACTGGCGCGAGGTGGAAGACGGCGCGGTGGCTACAGTAGTGGGCTCGACCAGCTAGGCCGGTCCTGCTAGGCCACCAGGTAAGTTAGGTAGGTTTCTTTCCCTTTTCTACTTTTCTTCTGTTTCAGTTTTTTCCTATTTCTTTTATTCTGTTTTGAATTAGTAAGAATACTAATTCATTTTTTAAAACTCCTGAGATAAATTGGGAGCATTATTTGGATTATTCCAAAAGCCCACAATTGAAACCAGAATTTTTGGAGCATCTAAAATATTTATAGAATTCAAATGCCCCAATTCAAATACAATAGTGATTTAAATTAAGTGCCCAAAATATTCCACAAAAAAATGTTCACTATTTTTGGTTTGGTATCAAGCCTTGCCAAAAATTATTTAACATTGATGGAAGCATTTTGGGTTCATTGAATGCATTTTTTTAGCTGGACCTATTTGGATTTCAAAGTGCTAGGGTTTGATCACCCCCATTTCAAGTTTCTGAGAAATTTAAACATGATGCAAGATGATGATGCAAAGACAAGCAAGGCCAATGCTAGGGCTGTGACAGCTATTTAGTTAATTCTTTTTAAAGATGATTAATGGATAAATTCCTCACGTCCAGCAATTTATTTTATAATTTTTGGGGTTCCAGAAGTTGCATTAGCTACAGATTACTACAGACTGTTCTGTTTTTGACAGATTCTGTTTTTCGTGTGTTGTTTGCTTATTTTGATGAATCTATGGCTAGTAAAAGAGTTTATAAACCATAGAGAAGTTGGAATATAGTAGGTTTAACACCAATATAAATCAAGAATGAGTTCATTAGAGTACCTTGAAGTGGTGTTTTATTTTCTTTCGTTAACGGAGCTCACAAGATTTTCTATTTTGAGTTTTGTGTTGTGAAGTTTTCAAGTTTTGGGTAAAGATTTGATGGATTATGGAACAAGGAGTGGCAAGAGCCTAATATTGGGGATGCCCATGGAACCCCAAGGTAAAATTCAAGGACATCAAAAAGCCTAAGCTTGGGGATGCCCCCGAAGGCATCCCCTCTTTCGTCTTCGTCTATCGGTAACTTTAATTGGAGCTATATTTTATTTACCACATGATATGTGTTTTGCTTGGAGCATCTTGTATGATTTGAGTCTTTGCTTTTTATTTTACCACAATCATCCTTGCTGTACACACCTTTTTAGAGAGACTCACATGATTTGAAATTTATTAGAATATTCTATGTGCTTCACATATATCTTTTGAGCTATATAGTTTTTGCTCAAGTGCTTCACTTATATCTTTTAGAGCACGGCGGTGGTTTTGTTTTATAGAAACTATTGATCTCTCATGCTTCACTTATATTATTTTGAGACTCCTTTAGAACAACATGTAAATTTGCTATAATATAAAAACTTTCATAGACGTGCATTGAATACTATGAGAAGTTTGATACTTGATAATTGTTTTGAGATATGGAGATGGTGATATTAGAGTCATGCTAGTTGAGTAGTTGTGAATTTGAGAAATACTTGTGTTGAAGTTTGTGATTCCCGTAGGATGCACGTATGGTGAACCGTTATGTGATGAAGTCGGAGCATGATTTATTTATTGGTTGTCTTCCTTATGAGTGGCGGTCGGGGACGAGCGATGGTCTTTTCCTACCAATCTATCCCCCTAGGAGCATGCGCGTAATACTTTGTTTCGATAACTAATAGATTTTTGCAATAAGTATGTGAGTTATTTATGACTAATGTTGAGTCCATGGATTATACGCACTCTCATCCTTCCACCATTGCTAACCTCTCTAGTATCGCGCAACTTTCGCCGGTACCTTAAACCCACCATATACCTTCCTCAAAACAGCCACCATACCTACCTATTATGGCATTTCCATAGCCATTCCGAGATATATTGCCATGCAACTTTCCACCGTTCCGTTATTATGACACGCTTCATCATTGTCATACAGCTTGCATGATCATGTAGTTGACATCGTATTTGTGGCAAAGCCACCATTCATAATTCTTCATACATGTCACTCATGCATCATTGTACATCCTGGTACACCGCCAGAGGCATTCACATAGAGTCATATTTTGTTCTAAGTATCGAGTTGTAATTCTTGAGTTGTAAGTAAATAAAGTGTGATGATCATCATTATTAGAGCATTGTCCCAAGTGAGTAAAGGATGATGGAGACTATGATTCCCCCACAAGTCGGCATGTGACTCCGGACGAAAAAGGGGCCAAAAAGAAAAAACATAGAAAGAAGGCCCAAATAAAGAAATGAGAGAAAAAGAGAGAAGGGACAATGCTACTATCCTTTTTCCACCCTTGTGCTTCAAAGTAGCGCCACGAACTTCATGATAGAGAGTCTCCTATGATATCACTTTCATACACTAGTGGGAATCTTTCATTATAGAACTTGGCTTGTATATTCCAATGATGGGCTTCCTCAAAATGACCTAGGTCTTCATGAGCAAGCAAGTTGGATGCACACCCACTTAATTTCTTTTGTTGGGCTTTCATATACTTATAGCTCTAGTGCATCCGTAGCATGTCAATCCCTACTCACTCACATTGATATCTATTGATGGGCATCTCCATAGCCCATTGATATGCCTAGTTGATGTGAGACTATCTTCTCCTTTTTGTCTTCTCCACAACCACCATTCTATTCCACATATAGTGCTATATCCACGGATCACACTCATGTATTGCGTGAAGATTGAAAAAGTTTGAGAACATCAAAAGTATGAAATAATTTCTTGGCTTGTCATCGGGGTTGTGCATGATTTAAATATTTTGTGTGGTGAAGATAGAGCATAGCTAGACTATATGATTCTGTAGGGATAACTTTCTTTGGCCATGTTATTTGAGAAGACATGATTTCTTAGTTAGTATGCTTGAAGTATTATTATTTATATGTCAATATTAAACTTTTATCTTGAATCTTTCGGATCTAAACATTCATGCCACAATAAATAAAAATTACATTGAGAAATATGTTAGAAAGCATTCCCATCAAAAATTCTTCTTTTATCATTTACCTACTCGAGGACGAGCAAGAATTAAGCTTGGGGATGCTTGATACGTCTCCAACATATCTATAATTTTTGATTGCTCCATGCTATTATATTATCTATTTTGGATGTTAATAGGCTTTATTTTACACTTTTATATCATTTTTAGGACTAACGTACTAACCGGAGGCCCAGCCCAAATTGCTGTTTTTTTGCCTATTTTAGGGTTTCGAAGAAAATGAATATCAAATGGAGTCCAAATGGAATGAAACCTTCGGGAACATGATTTTCTCAACAAATGTGATCTAGGAGACTTGTTGTGGGCGTCAAGGAACAATGAAGGAAGCCACGAGGCAGGGGGCGCGCCTACCGCCTGGGCGCACCCTCCACCCTCGTGGGCCCTCTGTTGCTCTACCGGCGTACTTCTTCCTCCTATATATATATCCACATACCCCTCAAACATCCAGGAGCACCACGAAAACCTAATTCCACCGCCGCAACCTTCTGTACCCGAGAGGTCCCATCTCAGGGCCTTTTCCGGAGCTCCGCCGGAGGGGGCATTGATCACGGAGGGCTTCTACATCAACTCCATGGCCTCTCCGGTGATGTGCGAGTAGTTACTTCAGACCTTCAGTTCCATAGTTATTAGCTAGATGGCTTCTTCTCTCTCTTTGGATCTCAATACAAAGTTCTCCTCGATCTTCTTGGAGATCTATTCGATGTAATCTTCTTTTGCCGTGTGTTTGTCGAGATCCGGTGAATTGTGGGTTCATGATCAAGTTTATCTATGAAAAATACTTGATTCTTCTCTGAATTCTTTTATGTATGATTGGTTTATCTTTGCAAGTCTCTTCGAATTATCAGTTTGGTTTGGCCTACTAGATTGATCTTTCTTGCAATGGGGGAATTGCTTAGCTTTGGGTTCAATCTTGCGGTGCTCAATCCTAGTGACAGAAAGGGAACCGACACGCATTGTATTGTTGCCATCGAGGATAAATAGATGGGGTTTATATCATATTGCATGAGTTTATCCGTCTACATCATGTCATCTTACTTAAAGCATTACTCTGTTCTTATGAACTTAATACTCTAGATGCATGTTGGATAGCGGTCGATGTGTGGAGTAATAGTAGTAGATGCAGAATCGTTTCAGTCTACTCGTCGCGGACGTGATGCCTATATACATGATCATACCTAGATATTCTCATAACTATGCTCAATTCTATCATTGCTCGACAGACCGTAATACTTATGCTCTTGAAAGAAGCCACTAGTGAAACCTATGGCCCCCGGGTCTATCTTCCATCATATTAATCTTCCAACACTTAGTTATTTCCTTTGCCGTTTATTTTACTTTGCAACTTTATTTCTATTTATCATAAAAATACCAATAATGTTATATTATCATATCTATCAGATCTCACTCTCGTAAGTGACCGTGGAGGGATTGACAACTCCTTTATCGCATTGGTTGCGAGGTTCTTATTTGTTTGTGTAGGTGCGCGGGACTCAAGCATGATCTCCTACTGGATTGATACCTTGGTTCTCAAAAACGGAGGGAAATACTTATGCTACTTTGCTGCATCACCCTTTCCTCTTCAAGGGAAAACCAACGCAGTGATCAAGAGGTAGCATAGGATATATTTCTTCTTCACATGCTTCCTTTGCATACTAAATGCCTTACCCGCTGTGATCTTCTTGGCCTCCTGGATCTCCTAGAGGTCACCCTAGGCTTCAACCCGGGCCAATTCCGCGCTTTGACGAGCCTTTGAGAGTTTGGCCTGTCGAGCCGAAACATCTCCCTCCAAGGCCTCATACTTCTTCACAGCATCTTGGAGCTCTTGTTGGACCTTGTTTAGCCTGGCCTTTAGCTTCTTGCGAGCGGCCTGCTCCTTAACAGCTTTTCCCTCGGCTTTGGCCAAGGCCTTTTTAAGGGCCTCGATGTAACACCCCGAGATCGATGTGCCAGGTGTCTTCCAGTTATTCACTGTTGTAGCCTTTTCATTGCTTGCGTGTCATGCATCCCATATCATGTCATCATGTGCATTGCATTTGCATACATGTTCATCTCATGCATCCGAGCATTTTCCCCGTTGTCCGTTTTGCAATCCGGCGCTCCTATGTCACCCGGTGTCCCCCTTTACCTCTTTTCGTGTTCGGATGTTAAACGTTCTCGGATTGGACCGAGACTTTCCATGCGGCCTTGGTTTACTACCGGTAGACCGCTTGTCAAGTTTCGTGCCATTTGGACTTCATTTGAGACTCCAACGGTTAACCGAGGGACAGAAAAGGCCTCGTGTGTGTTGCAGCCCAACACCCTTCCAAAGTGGCCCAAAACCCACCTAAACCTCCTCCATCACCTCGGTCATTCGGCCGCCGCCTCGGTTCGTGCGCTGCCCAAACCCTAGATCTGGAGGTGGTATTTCTCGTCTAAGTCCTCAGTTTGCATTAATTTTTGGGCATTTCTTCATGTCATAACTCATCACCCATTGCTCTGATTCGTGCGTGTAGCATATCAAAATGTTCGTCTCGACAAGTACATCATTTCATCTAATTGCATCATTTTCATTTGAGCTCATCTTGATGCCCCAAATGCTGTTGGAAGAAGGCTATGTGATGTAATTGTCAGATCTGTTTCAGCAAATAGATATTTGTCATTTTTGCCATGATTAATGTGTGCATGATATGCTCCTGAGCTCTACATGATTTTTGTTATATGCCATGCCATCTTTACAGAGGTGCTTATCATGTATTTTTGTGATATGTGTGGTGACTAACACAAGCCTGCAAAGTAGTGTAATCGTAATGCTGATTTCAGGGACTTAGAATTTCACTAAGTCCTTGTCCTGATTTTGTCGTTATGCCATATGTTCATGTTGTTTCCTAGTGATCCGTGCCTCTTTTGATGATGATTAGTAATTATGATTTGTTAACATTGTTGTGCTCTATCTATCCATGTCTTTGTTTGCATTTATGGAGCACACTAGCTTGAGTCAATCCAGCTCTACTTTTGCTATATCGTGAATCCTGGCAGATTGTTGACTTGTTAGCGATTTTGTTGAGGATGTTGCTATTGATCCGTGCACGCTATGTTGTTGTTCTTGCCATGTCTAGCTTCTATGCCATGTATTTGTCAGGACCCCGACTCGATGTCACATCGATCTAGCCGGTAACACCTCATATCACTTTGCGGCCTCACGCACGGTATCCCCACGGGTGTCGCCTTACCTTTGCCCGGGACCGTTTGCGCCTTTTGGCTCACGTATATGATAGTGTCGCTAGCATCCATATGATAAGGAGCCCGGGCTGACATGACTAGTCGTAAACCCAAAGTGGCACAGACTTACAGGGACAGGCATCCATGACCCAGCTTCGAACGTGTCGGTCATCAGCAAGTGGGTCCGGGCTGTAGCACTGGGCTAGCAGGACACCGGTAAACCGGGCTGTAGCGGGCTAACAGGACTCCGGTACTCAATGCGTGACATTTCCCCGAAGGGACAGACACCGGAACAAAGAAGGACACATGCCGGCCAGCCTAAGTGTTCCAGAGCAGTAGCAAGCTACCATGGCTCAACGGTAACACTAGGAGACATTTCCCGGTAAGAGAGGCTACCAAAGATAAACAACTAGATAGTCAGATCCCACACATACCAAGCATTTCAATCATACACACAATATGCTCGATATGTGCAAATACAACAAGGCATCACAACATGACTCTATGACACAAGTACTTTATTTAAGGCTTAGAGAGCCATACATAACATACACAAAGGTACGGGTCTCACGACCCAGCATTCAAGTCATACAGTCATACAAACCAGCAGCGGAAGTAACTTGTCTGAGTACAGACAACTAGTAAAATAAAAGAGGCTTGGAAAGCCTAGCTATACTACGTGGTCCTTCACAAGCTCAGGATCACCACCTGGGCCTTTAGCCTACTCGTTGATGTCAACGTCTACGTAGAACCCATCAGAAGGGGTTGCAGCGTCTTCTGTAAAAATGTAAATTATAGCAACATGAGTACAAAGGTACCCATCAAGACTTACATCAGATCCTACATACATGCATATTATCAAGAAGGGTTGGTGGAGTTGTTGCAGCAAGCCAGCTTTGACTCTTGGCTAGGCTAACCTACGAGACTCCAACTTGAAATGGTTTTGCGCACACGAGTCCACTACTCACCACTTCAATACACTACCGAGGATCCGCCTCCGTCTTCCTACGGAAGAGCCATCCTCGGCACTCACACTTATCTTGAGGCTTTTAGTAGTTTCCATTTACTTGTCTATGAACTGTATAGGCAACCAAGTAGTCCTTTACCACGGACGCGGCTATTCGAATAGATCATGATAACCCTACAGGGGTGTACTTCTTCATACATGTTTCCACCACTTAGCTTCTGCACACGACATGTGCTCGGCAGACTTCAAGCGAAAGCCGACGTGGGTGTAGACCACGACCTACCTAAACACTTAAGCCTCTAGTCCAGGTTTATCGCCTATCCAGGTTCCATCCGCAGGGAGTCCGGCCGAGGTTTCCCATACGGCCCCGAACGATGTGAACAGGGTTCCCGAGATACCTAACGGGTATTCGGTACACCCGGCCACGTACCTACCGCATCACAGCCCACCCCTACGGTCAGCGCTGTCCACGGCCTCCAGTAGGCTACAAACACCAGAAACTACTTGCAACTCCTGGACAGAGAGCTAGGGTGAATAAGAAGTCGAGCGGGGTCATATTTTAGGGCCCAATGCATGGTAGTAGCTGTATCTTAAATCACACATACAGATCTTAGTGCTTAGGGTCGGCTTCAATGAAACAACCCACCATGTACTCCTACATGGCCTCTCATCGATACCTTTACCAAATCGTGTTCACCACACCACTCTCATTACCGACATAATCATTTCACTCTAGCCCATCACCCAGATGAACCAGGCCTGACACGACTCTAAGCATAGCAGGCATAGCAAGGTAGGAACAACACATACATATGGCTCAATCAACTCCTACACATGCTAGTGGGTTTCATCTAGTTACTGTGGCAATGACAGGTCATGCAGAAGAAATGGGTTCAACTACCGTAGCACACAGCAGTTTGAAACGCGTTGTCTTAATGCAGTAAAAGAGAGCAGGAGCGAGAACATGGGATTGTATCGATATGATCAAATGGTTGGTTGCTTGCCTGATGGTTCGATGCACTGATACGGTTCTTCGTTAGGGTAATCACGGTACTCCTCGGGGACAGAACCTGTCGCAAGGGACACCGATACACAACCATCACCAAACAATGTGCAACAATATGATGCATGCATGAAACATGGCAATATGAGTGTGTTGGGCTAATGCAACTAAAACCAGAAGGGTTTGAACCAATTTGAATCAAAGATTCAAATTTCAAACTCAAACATGGCCTTTTAAAGTGCTTTTCCTTGTTCTGCATTAAACATCAGGTTAACTTGTTTAATCATGCATGAAAATAGTACAAATGAATAGATTGGATTTTTCTGATCATTTTTCATATATAATTTGTCTGATTTGGAGTTACAGAATAAAAGTTATGAATTTTTGAAGTTTAAATTATATTCTGGAATTTCCTATATTAGAATAATTCCAGAAAATCATTATTGCGTCAGCCTGACGTCAGTGTGACGTCAGCAGGTCAACGGAACACGTCAGGGTCAAACCTGACAGTGGGTCCCGCATGTCAGGGTGATTATTTTAATTAAAGTTTAATTAAAACTAAACCTGTTTAATTAACAGGGCTGGGCCCCACCTGTCATTGACTCAGGGGAGTCAACCAGGGCCCACCCGTGGTCAAAGTCAATGCCAGCGGCGCCGGCGTTTAGCCGCCGGCGAGCCCGACGCGGCGGCGGGAGTGGTTTTGGCCGTTTCGGCCACCAAATGGGTCGCGGAGACCACCGGAGTGGAGCTGAGGACAAGCCGCAGCTCTTGGTGGAGTCCGTTGGGGTCGGGGTGGCCGGAGTTGGCGCCGGCGACGACTTTGGCGGCCACCGGGGTTCGGCCGAAGATGAACTTGGCGCTAGAGGGGTCGGTGAGGCTCGGGGAGTGGCTAGCTAGGTGCTGCGGGACTCGGTGAGTAAGATGGACACCAGCTTGTGGCCGGAGGGTGGCCGGAAGCACGTCGGCGACGAGATCCGCGGCGGTGCGGGCGTGTGATCCTCGTGCGGTGGCTACACGGCTCGGGAACGAGAGAGGGAAGGTCGGAGGAGTAGCTAGGCTCACAGCGCTCCCGTAGAGGCCACCGGCGGGGTCGGGGACGAGCTGAGGCGGCGACGGCGTTGAAGGGGATCTCCGGCGACGGCGAGCTCGGGCGAGGTCGGTGCGGTGGTCTCGGGCCGCTCGAGCACACGGGGCTCGGCTAGCTCGATGAAGTGGACGGCGGCGAAGCTCCTGGACACGGTGGCACGGCGTGGGGTGGACGGAGGGCGTGGCTACGGCGAGGGGGTGGCGGCGATGGCGTCGGCCATGGCTGGGGCGTGCGAGGGGGAGGAGCTGGAGAGGAGAGGGGGTGTCTGGGGGGTTCGGGGGAGAGAGGGAGGCCGGTTCACGGCGTTAGCCGGGCGAGGGAGGCGGCGAGGCGGCGAGCAGGTGCGTGGCACCCATGCGGTGCTCGCCGTCGAGCACCTGCCTGCCTGCCTGGCCGGCAAGCAGCTCGCTGGTGCGGTGCTGGGCTGGGCCGGCAGGTGGGCCGGGTGCTGGGCGCCAGGTAAGCCTTTTCTATTTTCCTCTGTTTTCTGTTTTTTGATTCTTCTGCAACTTTGCTGAATTAAATAAAATACTTAGGCAACTCCAAAAATCACCAAACTACTCCTGGTCCATAGTTGGATTATTTCCAACATGAAACATTTTAGTTTGGAGTTATTTGAGCATTTAAATATTTTATATAATTTTAAATGCCCAAATTCAAATATTTATGATTTAATTCAAAAACCCTAAGCTGGCCTAGAAAAATGTGCACCACTTTTGGCAGAGGTTCTGAACCAAGACAAAAATGATGGGCATTTTAGAAGGGCATTTCAGGTTCATTGAAAATTATTTTTAGTAGCCCTAGTTGGTTTCAGAGGGGGCTGGGGGTTCTGTCATCCCCATTTCAGGTTTCTGGTGAAAGAATAAACATGATGCAACACTCTAATGCATAACTAGCTAGGGTGTGACAACTCACCCCCACTCAAAAGAATCTCGTCCCGAGATTTGGGTTCCTCCGGGAAGAAGGCGGGATACTCAGTTCGAAGACGATCCTCCCTTTCCCAAGTTGCTTCATCCTCAGAATGGTGCGACCATTGTACTTTAAGAAACTTGATATTATGACGTCGAGTGGTACGCTCGGCCTGATCGAAGATACGAATGGGGTACTCTCGATATGTAAGATTATCTTGGAGATCAAGCGTTTCGTGGTCCACTCCACGAATAGGATCCGAAAAGCAACGCCTGAGTTGAGAAACGTGGAAGACATCGTGGACTCTGGAGAGGTGCGAAGGTAGATCCAACTGGTAGGCAACTTCTCCTCGTTTGGCGAGAATGCGAAAAGGTCCAATGTAACGAGGATCCAATTTGCCTTTGATACCGAAACGATGGGTTCCCTTCAGAGGGGTAACCCGAAGGTAAGCCTTCTCGTCAACCTCGAAAGTCATAGCCTTATGTTTTCGGTCATATTGACTCTTCTGACGGGATTGGGCTGTTTTCAATTTTTCACGAATGATGCGAACTTGTTCTTCTGCTTCCTGAATCATATCCGGGCCAAAGAATTGTCTTTCCCCGGTCTCTGACCAGTTAAGGGGTGTTCGACACCGTCGTCCATAGAGAACCTAAAAAGGGGCTTTACCCAAGCTAGATTGATAGCTGTTGTTGTAAGCGAATTCGGCAAATGGAAGGCACTTCTCCCAATCCATTCCGAATGAGATAACAGAGGCTCGAAGCATGTCTTCTAGAATCTGGTTGACGCGTTCCACTTGACCACTCGACTGAGGGTCGAAAGCGGTGCTAAAGGAGAGACGGGTTCCCATAGCATTTTGGAAACTTTCCCAAAATCAAGAGGTGAAAAGACTTCCTCGATCCGAGTTAATTTCCAAAGGAACACCATGGAGAGACACTATCCGGGAGATGTATAAGTCTGCCAATTGACTAGCGGTTATACTCTCACGAACAGGTAGGAAATGGGCTACTTTGGAAAGACGATCGACAACGACGAAAATAGCATTATTCCCTCTCTTGGTCCTGGGAAAACCGGTAATGAAATCCATGCCAATTTTATCCCATTTCCATTCAGGAATAGCTAGGGGTTGAAGGGTGCCAGCAGGCCGTTGATGCTCTGCTTTTACACGACGACAGACGTCGCAATTAGCAATATACTGAGCAATTTCTCTCTTCATCCTAGTCCACCAGAACCTCTGGCGTAGGTCCTGATACATCTTGGTACTACCGGGATGATTGGTGAGAGGAGATTCATGAGCCTCCTTAAGGATCAACTGTCGTAGATGCTGGTTCTTGGGAACCACTAAACGGTTCCCAAAGTACACAACACCATGATCATTTGTGGAGAAACAACTAGCACCTCCGCTAGCAATGTTCTCCTTGATCTTAGTTATTCCTTTATCTCGCTTCTGGGCAGCGATGATTTGATCCGTAAGAGTAGGTTTCGCCACCAAGGTGGAAAGAAATCCTTGAGGAACAATGTGAAGGTTAAGCTTCCGAAATTCCTCATGGAGAAGCGGTTGACTTTGTTGTAACATCAGGTTGTTACAATAAGATTTACGACTTAGCGCATCAGCCATGACGTTGGCTTTCCCTGGAGTGTAAGTTATTCCTAAGTCGAAATCTGTGATCAACTCGATCCAACGTCTTTGCCTGAGATTCAAATCCGGTTGGGTGAAGATGTACTTCAGACTTTGGTGATCAGTGAATATTTCGCAACGATTACCAAGAAGGTAATGTCGCTAGGTTTTAAGTGCATAGACTACGGCTGCAAGCTCTAGATCATGAGTAGGATAATTCTCCTCATGTGGGTGCAATTGCCGTGAAGCGTAAGCAATTACGTGTCGATCTTGCATGAGAATACAGCCTAGTCCTTGTCGCGAGGCGTCGCAGTAGATAACGAAGTCCTTGGAGAAGTCTGGCGGTACCAGTACGGGAGCAGAAGTCAGGCGTCTTTTCAGTTCCTGAAAGCTATGCTCACATTGTGGAGTCCATTTGAACTTCTTATCTTTCTTGAGGAGTTCGGTTAGAGGTTTGGCAACTTTGGAGAAGTTCTCGACAAAGCGACGACAATAGCTCGCTAAGCCTAGAAAACTCCGAACTTGCTTGACCGATTCAGGTGGAGTCCAATTAAGGATGGCTTGAACTCGCTCAGGGTTAACAGCAATACCTTTACCAGATATTACATGACCCAGATAGGTCACTTCTGACAACCAAAATTCACATTTAGAAAATTTGGCATAAAGGCGATGCTCTCGAAGTTTCTTCAACACTAGCCTTAGATGTTCGGCATGTTCCTCCTCGTTCTTGGAGTAGATGAGTATATCATCGAGATAAACTACGACGAATTTATCCAAATACTCCATGAAGATTGAGTTCATTAACCGAGAAAAGGTGGCTGGAGCGTTGGTTAAACCGAAGGACATGACGGTGTACTCGTATTGGCCATAACGAGTAACAAAGGCCGTTTTAGGAATGTCCCCGTTTCTGATTTTGATTTGATGGTAGCCCAACCTCAAATCCATCTTGGAGAAGACTGAGGATCCAGCGAGCTGATCATACAGGTCGTTGATCCTGGGGAGCGGATATTTGTTCTTGATTGTGACCAAATTGACAGGTCGATAATCTACAACCATCCGGTCCGTACCATCCTTCTTCTTGACGAAGAGGACGGGGCAAGCCCACGGAGATGAACTAGGTCGGATGAAACCCTTTTTCAAGGACTCATCGAGTTGTTTCTTAAGCTCGGCTAGTTCTAGAGGTGCCATCTTATAGGGTCTCCTAGCAATCGGAACGGTTCCTGGAATGAGGTCTATTACGAACTCAACATCCCTGTCAGGTGGAACACCTGGCAATTCCTCTGGGAAGACATCCGGGAAGTCACGGACTACCGGAACGTCCTCAAGGTCTGGCAAAGGGCTGGCGTTAAGAGAATATAATTGTCGCTCGGCTAACCGGGTCAAGACATTGACTATCTTGCCCGAAGGATGAGTGAGTTGGACAATCCTAGAGAAGCAATCAATTTTGGCATGATGAGCTGACATCCAGTCCATACCCAAAATGATATTAATATCTGAAATTTTGAGAGCTATCAAAGATGCAAGGAAAACAAGTCTGTCGACTTGGATTTCATTTCCATAACTTACCCTGGAGGTCTGCCATCTAGAACCGGGAGTAGAAATTTCCATAGTGGATGGCATGTCACAGAATGCGGTGTTATGCAAACGAGCATAGTTCTCGGATATAAATGAATGAGAGGCTCCTGTATCGAAAAGAACAGATGCCGGGTGGCAATTAACAAGGAGCGTACCGAGAATGACGTTGGGATCCTCTTGAGCTTCTTCGGCAGAGATACAGTTGACGTGGCCACGTGTAGCGGTGGCCGGCTTGGCGTGGAACACTTTCCCTGTCGGCTTGCCACGGCCAACAGCTTTAGCAGATTGGTTGGGGTTGGTCTGGGGACACTCACGCATATAGTGGCCAGATTCCCCACACTTGAAACAAGTCACGGAACTGGTACGTGGAGGAGCATTGTTGGTTGGACCCCCATAGGGCTTGGCTGGAGCAGACTGTTGAACAGGGCGAGGCGCCTGGAAAGATGGCCTCGGTGTGAACCTGGGTGGCAGAGCGGTGTTGGGCACCCACACGCGGCGCTTCTGAGGACCAGCACCGGATGAGGAACCCATGTCACGGCCATGCTTGCGTGTTGCGTCATAATCAGTCTGACCAGTTTCAGCACTGATGGCCTTGTTAACAAGTTTCTGAAAGGATGTGCACTCATGCAGACGGAGGTCGCGGCGAAGCTCAGGACTAAGTCCCTTACGGAACCTTGCTTGCTTCTTGGCATCAGTAGAAACTTCCTCAGTTGCATATCGTGTGAGGTTACCAAACTCCCTGCTGTAAGCATCCACAGAGAGTCGGCCTTGGGTGAAATTGCAAAATTCCTCACGTTTACGGTCCATGAGACCCTCCGGAATGTGATGTTCACGGAAAGCCTCGCTGAATTCAGCCCAAGTAGTGACATGGCCCGCTGGACGCATAGCTCCATAATTCTCCCACCATAGACTGGCGGGTCCTTCAAGATGATATGCAGCAAAGGTGACCTTGTCAGCCTCAGCTACTAGCGCGGAACGCAGCTTGTGAGAGATACTGCGAAGCCAGTCATCAGCGTCGAGAGGCTCGACGGAGTGGTGGAACGTGGGTGGATGTAATTTGATAAAATCACTGAGTGACACCACGTTAGTCCTCTGATGGTGTGCGGTGTTCTGTTCAATACGCTCCAACAAACGGTTGGTCTCCCGCTTGTTTCTTTCGGCTTCCATCATAACCTCGGCTAGGGAAGGAGGATGAGGCAGATTTGCATTCCTGACTTCACTGCCTTCGGCCTGCTCTTGAGGAGCAGGGTTAGTGCGCGTGTTGACCATCCTAGGTAAACAAGACAACGATTTAGTCAGAATGATAAAATTCCGACATAGGATACAGAATGTAAGGAATAACTCGAAATGCAAGATGATCATCCGTATGACATGGTAGATACAGAAACTGCTTCTTTATTCCATCGTCATACACACCATACAGGGTTTAGTACAAGACCAAACAAAGTACTATTACGGTGAAAAGAGGATTACATCTCATCAGAGGCATCCCAAGCTCCTATACATTATTTTTCTACACCTCCGGAAGGCGATACAACTAGGTCATATCCCACGAGTCACGCAGGACGATAGACGACACAGCTAACACGAACTAGTGATACTACCACTAACTCAGACCGATCCGTAGTAGTCCTCGTAGAAATCACCTCCATAGCCTGGGAGCTCAACATGATCATCCGGAAACAGACGATCTCGCGGAGCTTGTGGACCATAGGGACTAGGATGAGGTCTTGGACCAACAGACGGTGGCCTGCGGGGACCGCGAGGTGGGGTGATGCCTCCTACATCACGCCAACCCATCACGTCTGGCAAAGCAGATCGCACAGGATAGAGATCGCGCATATCCGAATATCCAGCTTGCACCGCCGGTGCAAACCGAGTCAATGTGGCCCAATGGTCAGCACGGGTATTGAAGAGCTCTAACCTCAAGGCCCGATTTTCACGGTCCTTATCCTTGAGCATCTCAGCAGTGGTGCGAGTCCGTGAATCCTCCTGAGTGGGGTCAGCATAGATAGCCTGAAGATACCCTTGTGCTCCCGGAAGTGATCCTGGCATATACCGGAAATCAGAGTCCCGAAATAGGCCAGATCTGACTCGCATGATGGTCATCATAGAGTAGGCGGCGTCCTCCACAGCCATCTCAATAGTAACCCCGAGTCCATAGGAGCAGTGAAGGGGCTCGGTGGACCCAGGATAAGATGGAAATATCCTGACAATGCAGAGATACTGGCTTTGATTAAAGTCTCGGAATTGCTCTTCGACCGTGTACTCAGGATACCAACGGTATCCAGCCTCAGTCATTACCCTGACCAACATGGCGGTATGGCCGGGTACATCTAGGCATCGAGTCAGGCGAACCACTTGATTGAGGTCGCGAGTGGCCATCTGAAAGCACAATCATAATGCAAAGGCATTAGAATTTCTAGCAAAATTTCGGCAGCATAACAGCTGTAAATGCTCAAGAAGGATTTTGAGACTTTTGACAAAGGATTACATACACACTCAACATCATCATATCAAAGTTCTGAATCCATCCTAACAACATAACTTGGTAGAAGAACTGAACTAGGCTTGTAACCATCAAACCTATAAGGTACTACTGATTAGTAACACGTGATCCTGATAGAGAGAAAAGATCCTAATTCCTTAACCCCTGGTGGAAGAATAGACTGACTCAGATCAGAATGTCATAAGATAAAGGAGTAAAAAGAGCCTTACGTTCCAACCCACAAACAATTCCCCTACATATAACTAAAGAATTTCTAGACTCAACATCGACCGGTTTGGCTTGGAAAACCTACAGGCAGTCCGGCTCTGATGCCAACGCTGTCAGGACCCCGACTCGATGTCACATCGATCTAGCCGGTAACACCTCATATCACTTTGCGGCCTCACGCACGGTATCCCCACGGGTGTCGCCTTACCTTTGCCCGGGACCGTTTGCGCCTTTTGGCTCACGTATATGATAGTGTCGCTAGCATCCATATGATAAGGAGCCCGGGCTGACATGACTAGTTGTAAACCCAAAGTGGCACAGACTTACAGGGACAGGCATCCATGACCCAGCTTCGAACGTGTCGGTCATCAGCAAGTGGGTCCGGGCTGTAGCACTGGGCTAGCAGGACTCCGGTAAACCGGGCTGTAGCGGGCTAACAGGACTCCGGTACTCAATGCGTGACATTTCCCCGAAGGGACAGACACCGGAACGAAGAAGGACACATGCCAGCCAGCCTAAGTGTTCCAGAGCAGTAGCAAGCTACCATGGCTCAGCGGTAACACTAGGAGACATTTCCCGGTAAGAGAGGCTACCAAAGATAAACAACTAGATAGTCAGATCCCACACATACCAAGCATTTCAATCATACACACCATATGCTCGATATGTGCAAATACAACAAGGCATCACAACATGACTCTATGACACAAGTACTTTATTTAAGGCTTAGAGAGCCATACATAACATACACAAAGGTACGGGTCTCACGACCCAGCATTCAAGTCATACAGTCATACAAACCAGCAGCGGAAGTAACTTGTCTGAGTACAGACAACTAGTAAAATAAAAGAGGCTTGGAAAGCCTAGCTATACTACGTGGTCCTTCACAAGCTCAGGATCACCACCTGGGCCTTTAGCCTACTCGTTGATGTCAACGTCTACGTAGAACCCATCAGAAGGGGTTGCAGCGTCTTCTGTAAAAATGTAAATTATAGCAACATGAGTACAAAGGTACCCAGCAAGACTTACATCAGATCCTACATACATGCATATTATCAAGAAGGGTTGGTGGAGTTGTTGCAGCAAGCCAGCTTTGACTCTTGGCTAGGCTAACCTACGAGACTCCAACTTGAAATGGTTTTGCGCACACGAGTCCACTACTCACCACTGCAATACACTACCGAGGATCCGCCTCCGTCTTCCTACGGAAGAGCCATCCTCGGCACTCACACTTATCTTGAGGCTTTTAGTAGTTTCCATTTACTTGTCTATGAACTGTATAGGCAACCAAGTAGTCCTTTACCGCGGACGCGGCTATTCGAATAGATCATGATAACCCTGCAGGGGTGTACTTCTTCATACATGTTTCCACCACTTAGCGTCTGCACACGACATGTGCTCGGCAGACTTCAAGCGAAAGCCGACGTGGGTGTAGACCACGACCTACCTAAACACTTAAGCCTCTAGTCCAGGTTTATCGCCTATCCAGGTTCCATCCGCAGGGAGTCTGGCCGAGGTTTCCCATACGGCCCCGAACGATGTGAACAGGGTTCCCGAGATACCTAACGGGTATTCGGTACACCCGGCCACGTACCTACCGCATCACAGCCCACCCCTACGGTCAGCGCTGTCCACGGCCTCCAGTAGGCTACAAACACTAGAAACTACTTGCAACTCCTGGACAGAGAGCTAGGGTGAATAAGAAGTCGAGCGGGGTCATATTTCAGGGCCCAATGCATGGTAGTAGCTGTATCTTAAATCACACATACAGATCTCAGTGCTTAGGGTCGGCTTCAATGAAACAACCCACCATGTACTCCTACATGGCCTCTCATCGATACCTTTACCAAATCGTGTTCACCACACCACTCTCATTACCGACATAATCATTTCACTCTAGCCCATCACCCAGATGAACCAGACCTGACACGACTCTAAGCATAGCAGGCATAGCAAGGTAGGAACAACACATACATATGGCTCAATCAACTCCTACACATGCTAGTGGGTTTCATCTAGTTACTGTGGCAATGACAGGTCATGCAGAAGAAATGGGTTCAACTACCGTAGCACACAGCAGTTTGAAACGCGTTGTCTTAATGCAGTAAAAGAGAGCAGGAGCGAGAACATGGGATTGTATCGATATGATCAAATGGTTGGTTGCTTGCCTGATGGTTCGATGCACTGATACGGTTCTTTGTTAGGGTAATCACGGTACTCCTCGGGGACAGAACCTGTCGCAAGGGACACCGATACACAACCATCACCAAACAATGTGCAACAATATGATGCATGCATGAAACATGGCAATATGAGTGTGTTGGGCTAATGCAACTAAAACCAGAAGGGTTTGAACCAATTTGAATCCAAGATTCAAATTTCAAACTCAAACATGGCCTTTTAAAGTGCTTTTCCTTGTTCTGCATTAAACATCAGGTTAACTTGTTTAATCATGCATGAAAATAGTACAGATGAATAGATTGGATTTTTCTGATCATTTTTCATATATAATTTGTCTGATTTGGAGTTACAGAATAAAAGTTATGAATTTTTGAAGTTTAAATTATATTCTGGAATTTCCTATATTAGAATAATTCCAGAAAATCATTATTGCGTCAGCCTGACGTCAGTGTGACGTCAGCAGGTCAACAGAACACGTCAGGGTCAAACCTGACAGTGGGTCCCGCATGTCAGGGTGATTATTTTAATTAAAGTTTAATTAAAACTAAACCTGTTTAATTAACAGGGCTGGGCTCTACCTGTCATTGACTCAGGGGAGTCAACCAGGGCCCACCTGTGGTCAAAGTCAATGCCAGCGGCGCCGGCGTTTAGCCGCCGACGAGCTTGACGCGGCGGCGGGAGTGGTTTTGGCCGTTTCGGCCACCAAATGGGTCGCGGAGACCACCGGAGTGGAGCTGAGGACAAGCCGCAGCTCTTGGTGGAGTCCGTTGGGGTCGGGGTGGCCGGAGTTGGCGCCGGCGACGACCTTGGCGGCCACCGGGGTTCGGCCGAAGATGAACTTGGCGCTAGAGGGGTCGGTGAGGCTCGGGGAGTGGCTAGCTAGGTGCTGCGGGACTCGGTGAGTAAGATGGACACCAGCTTGTGGCCGGAGGGTGGCCGGAAGCACGTCGGCGACGAGATCCGCGGCGGTGCAGGCGTGTGATCCTCGTGCGGTGGCTACACGGCTCGGGAATGAGAGAGGGAGGGTCGGAGGAGTAGCTAGGCTCACAGCGCTCCCGTAGAGGCCACCGGCGGGGTCGAGGACGAGCTGAGGCGGCGACGGCGTTGAAGGGGATCTCCGGCGACGGCGAGCTCGGGCGAGGTCGGTGCGGTGGTCTCGGGCCGCTCGAGCACACGGGGCTCGGCCAGCTCGATGAAGTGGACGGCGGCGAAGCTCCTGGACACGGTGGCACGGCGTGGGGTGGACGGAGGGCGTGGCTACGGCGAGGGGGTGGCGGCGATGGCGTCGGACATGGCTGGGGCGTGCGAGGGGGAGGAGCTGGAGAGG
>NC_041382.1:270514620-270540949 GCF_002162155.2 Triticum dicoccoides | reverse complement strand
TGAATTAAATAAAATACTTAGGCAACTCCAAAAATCACCAAACTACTCCTGGTCCATAGTTGGATTATTTCCAACATGAAACATTTTAGTTTGGAGTTATTTGAGCATTTAAATATTTTATATAATTTTAAATGCCCAAATTCAAATATTTATGATTTAATTCAAAAACCCTAAGCTGGCCTAGAAAAATGTGCACCACTTTTGGCAGAGGTTCTGAACCAAGACAAAAATGATGGGCATTTTAGAAGGGCATTTCAGGTTCATTGAAAATTATTTTTAGTAGCCCTAGTTGGTTTCAGAGGGGGCTGGGGGTTCTGTCATCCCCATTTCAGGTTTCTGGTGAAAGAATAAACATGATGCAACACTCTAATGCATAACTAGCTAGGGTGTGACAGTATTATTGATAGTGTGTATGCTTAGTTTGTCATGCCATGCTCTGTAGTGAGTGCATCGAGCTCGTAAACATGCCTACTCGTTAACTGATATGCATGCTCCAGTTTTTCACTAAGTCTAAATCTGTTTATGTTTTTGCCATGTTCACATGCTTGCAATTGTATTTTTTGATCCATTTTGGCTCAAGGTCACTAAGGGACTTTTGTTAAGTGCTTTGAGTAGCTTCATGCCATGCCTTGATTTGCCATGATATGTTCCTGTAGCATGTAGTTTGCATGCTCTAAAGTGTGCTTCCTGATGATAAATTCCAGACTTGTGTTAATTTCACTAAGTCTGAGACCTGTTATCATTTGCAATTTTGCCATGCTTGTTTGAATCTCTTAATGGATGAATTAGTCGTAGCTCAATGTTCATATTTTGTCAAGCATATTGATTGGATCCCTTCCATGTATTGTGTTGCCATGTTTGAGTGCTTTAGCATATCTAACTTGTTGCATTTAGATGGCTACTTGCTGATTATCGCAGACCGGTGCCATATTTGTTTTGCTTGCCATTTCCAAACCGTGCATCCGATTCCGGTGATCTTTATATCGATTTCAACCGAAATCAACTCATCTTTCCAGTGGCACTCTTGGATTTCCATGTTGAGGCCAGGTTCAATCATTCCTTTCCAAATCATACATATGCATCACATACCGCATCCCGCATATCATACCATGTTCGTGTGTTGGTTGTTTACTATGTTGTGTGCTTCTTTCCGGTGTTGCTTCTTCGGATTGGTTCCGACAACGTCGCGTTTGTGAGGATCCGTCCATCTATGTCCATGTGTCTTCTTCGTGGACTTGTTCTTCTTCCTTGCGGGATTTCAGGCAAGATGACCATACCCTTGAAATCACTTCTATCTTTGCTTGCTAGTTGCTCGCTCTTTTGCTATGCCCATGCTGCGATACCTACCACTTGCTTATCATGCCTCCCATATTGTTAAACCAAGCCTCTAACCCACCTTGTCCTAGCAAACCGTTGTTTGGCTATGTCACCGCTTTGCTCAGCCCCTCTTATGGTGTTGTTAGTTGCAGGTGAAGATTGGAGTTTGTTCCATGTTGGAACATGGATATTTTGTTGGGATATCACAATATATCTTATTTAATTAATGCATCTATATACTTGGTAAAGGGTGGAAGGCTCGGCCTTATGCCTGGTGTTTTGTTCCACTCTTGCCGCCCTAGTTTCCGTCATATCGGTGTTATGTTCCCGGATTTTGCGTTCCTTACGCGATTGGGTTATAATGGGAACCCCCTGACAGTTTGCCTTGAATAAAACTCCTCCAGCAATGCCCAACATTGGTTTTACCATTCGCCACCTAGCCTCCTTTTCCCTTGGGTTCCGTGGACTCGAGGGTCATCTTTATTTAAACCCCCCTGGGCCAGTGCTCCTCTGAGTGTTGGTCCGACCGAGTAGACTGCGGGGCCAACTCGGGGCAACTTGAGGGTTGGTTTTACTCGTAGGATGTCTCATCTGAGTGTGCCCTGAGAACGAGATATGTGCAGGTCCTATCGGGATTTGTCGGCACATTCGGGCGGTGTTGCTGGACTTGTTTTACCATTGTCGAGGATGTCTTGTAACCTGGATGCCGAGTCTGATCGGAATGTCTTGGGAGAAGGAATATCCTTCGTTGACCGTGAGAGCTTGTGATGGGCTAAGTTGGGACACCCCTGCAGGGATTTGAACCTTCGAAAGCCGTGCCCGCGGTTATGGGCAGATGGGAATTTGTTAATGTCCGGTTGTAGAAAACCTGAAGTTGACCTTAATTTAAATTACTCAACCGTGTGTGTAACCGTGATGGTCTCTTTCCGGCGGAGTCTGGGAAGTGAACACGGTGTTGGAGTTATGTTTGACGTAGGTTGTTCTAGGATCACTTCTTGATCATAGTTGTTCGACAGTGCTTTTGCCTTCTCTTCTCGCTCTCATTTGCGTATGTTTAGCCACCATATATGCTAGTCGCTTGCTGTAGCTCCACCTCATGCCTTTTACCCTTCCTATAAGCTTAAATAGTCTTGATCGCAAGGGTGTGAGATTGCTGAGTCCCCGTGACTCACAGATACTTCCAAAACCAGCTTGCAGGTGCCGTTGAACCATGCAGATGACGCAACCAAGCTCAAGGAGGAGCTCGATGAAGATCTTGTCCATTGTGTTGTTTCGTTTTCAGTCGATCAGTAGTGGAGCCCAGTCGGGACGATCGGGGATCTGTGTAGCTTTTGGGGTAGTCTTCTTTTATTTTTGGTTCCGTAGTCCGACCTTGATTGCATCTGGATGATGTAATGCTGTATTCATGTAATTGTGTGAAGTGGCGATTGTAAGCCATCTATGTATCTTTCCCCCTTATGTATTACATGGGTTGTGTGAAGATTAGCTCACTTGCGACATTGCTTTCAATGCGGTTATGCCTCCAAGTCGTGCTTCGACACGTGGGAGATATAGCCGCATCGAGGGCGTTACAAGTTGGTATCAGAACCTTCCCCGACCTTAGGAGCCCCCTGCTTGATCGAATCGCTGGCGTTATTGAGTCTAGAAATGTTTTGAGTCATTTAGGAATTATATATATCGGAGAGTTAGGACTTCTTTTTACTCCTCAGTCCCGTCGTCGCTCTGGTAAGGCATCCTGGCGTAGAGTTTTGACTCTTCTCTTCTCAAATTTCACAAAATTTTTTTAGGATCACGCGGGTATCTTGGAATCGTTCCGATGGTTTTGTGATGAGAACATTGTTCTTGGTGCCTCCTGTCATTTAGGGGTTGTGGCATTGTCCCGGGGAGTTGAGCTCCGAGGTGTTGTCGTCACAGTTTTATCGTTGCAGTTCTGGAATACCTGAGTTTAGTTTCGCTGACATTGAAAATCTCTTTTATGCTGTTGTTGGTGAGATAACCTCGATGCCACCCAGTACTGGGGAGGGAGTTCGGGAGTATTGCCATAACTCGTATAACGGATGCTTTTCGAAGGATAAGGTAGACGATTTCTGAAGGTTTCTTGGTTATGTGTTGAAGGATGGATACAGCTAGATGTAGGATTTGTTAGTTTTGGGTGAGATATTATGCTTCCCCTGTATCCCCAACACCTGATTGCATAACCGGAAAGTTTCGGGAGTTTATAAGTGGGAATTCAAGTAGCTCTTAGGATATCTTTCCGACAGATGTATGATATGAAATTGGGGTTCGACGTCTAGTGGTCCGCCTATCCACGGTTGGTTTTACTGTGGTCTCGTTGTGTCTTAAAGAGTCCTTGGCTATGCCGACTCGGGGACGCTTCGTAGGTCATGTGCACTGCCTTGTACATGATGGTGCTGTACGATCGAGCCCGTGTAGGCCCCACCACGAAAACTTCGGACGAAATCTCTATCATATGTTTGTTCCGGCTTATTCTGCAAGCCAATCCTTATTTTTGTTTTGAGTTGTGGTATTGGAGTTGCTTCAATGTCAAATGTTGATTCCATATCTTTCCTAAACGGTGTTCTCATACTCCGATGTGAATACTAATCCTTCTTGATAATCGGGATTGTCATGTCAATCCTTTTCAACCGGCGAGTTTTCTCTTCAAGTGGATCCGATCATTTCAACATTCGCAAGATCAACTCAAGTCTTCTCAACGGTGTTTGTTTCATCCGTCTCCAAGTTGCCTTTGTTTTTCCCGCCCACCCACCCTTTTTCTTCAAGGACTCAGATTTCTTGATCAAGTGTCCATCTTATTCATATGAAGTCTCTTCTTTCTTTTCTTTCAATGTTCTTACCCGGTGTTTCTCATGAAGATTTTAACGGAGCTTCAAGTTCATCATTCTTCGTTCCTTTTTCTCCTCCGATGGATTCAATTCAAGCTTTTGGTGCTTCTTTACCCTTTTCCTCATTTCTATGTCTATTCGTGCCGGTGGACCTCTTAATCGTCCATTTCTTGCTATTCAGTGATTCCGGAGTGCTAAAGATATCTTAGAAAGATCTTCTTGTCTTTCAAGATCAGTTCAACCTATTTCATGGTTGTTATCTCATTCTAGCCATTTAAATCTTACCGGTGCATTTTCTCTTTTAAATTGTTCTACGGTGTTTCTTTTGAGTGGGCCCTAACCCACAGGTCTTTTTCCAGGATCTTACCTGACTCCTCCAATTTTCCCGGAGCTTCTCAAATTCTTTTCAAAGTTTGACGTAAGAATAATTTACCATCAGTCAAATGCCTTTTCTCCAAGATCGTTCAAATTCTTTCATCATTGGCTCGACCTTTCATATTTTTTCATTCCGGAGTGCATCAACAATTCATGGTGGTGTTTCTCATCATCATTCTCTACATTTGAAGACCGAAGAAGAGTTTTACCTCCATATCTTATCCGTTCTCGCAAAGATTCGTGGTTCTAGTTCGAGGCCATCCTCTCATAATTGTTTTTTTGATTGTGAGAATTCCTTTCACCTATCCGGAGTCCATCAATTCAGGTTTATTCATATTCTAGCTTTCAGCTATCATTCTCCAAATCTTACCGGTGCATCATTCAAGTTTTTCTCTTATCAGTTTGTGACCTACTCGTTCTCATGTATCAAATTCCCTCAAGTACCTTCTTTTGTTTTCTAATTCTTACCGGTGATTCATCCCTTTGCTTCATTTATTTTAATTCTAACGGTGATGCGTTCAAGAGTTCTCTTACTTATCAATTTATTCGATGTTCCAAATCCTACCGGTGGTTCGTTGAAGACATTCTCAAATTTATGTTATATCTCTCTTAATCTTTTCTACGAGAATAAGTAATATCTCAAATCCGTTGATTGTCATCAATTTAATTGGTGAAGGATAAGCATAATGTAATTCTTATTCTTGTTTGATCGAGTGAATTCAATTCCCTATTCCGGAGGCTCATCAAATTCTTGTTTCCATTTGGTCATCTTTCTTTTCCATAGTTCCAAGTTTTCTCTTTATCTCGTCGCAAAGCTTCATCTAATCATTGCAAGGCTTCAACCTTACTCTGCTCATCTTTCTTTTTGTTTGAACATTCCTTTGTTTACCGGAGTTCCTCATGGTGGTTCATCAAGGATTTAATTCCTTCTCGAAGTGTTCATCAAGATTATTTTTAGAGGAGTTCAAGCATTCTTCATTTTGCTATCTGGAGTGCAATTCTTTCTTCTGTATCATTGGAGGTGGTATTATGTCATTCTTGATAATCTGAGTTCATGTTCCATGATTCACATGTTGTTAAGAATGAGATATTTTAAATCCATCAAGCTCGTCGCTGGAGTATCTTGGGTTATTTTCACCTAAAGCTTTCCCTAAGGATTTTGCTATTGTGAGGCGTGCAATTGACTCAAGTTCTTCATTTATCCTCCCGGTGAAATAAGTTTCTCGCCTCCTTGTTCTTATCAATCCAATTCTTTTTCCCGTGAGTGGCAGAACTTCACCTCACTTTTGAGATGTTTTCCATAAGCCCACTACAAGATTATCCTTTTCGTTGTTGTTAATCCAACTACTCATTTGTAGCATTTGTTGTTAGCATGCTCTCCCAAGATCTTGCTTTCCCTCCGTTCATTCCGTTTCCATTCTATTCTTTCATTCCGGAGGCATTGTGGTGTTGCTCTCTTCAACCCATCTTCTTGTTTTGTCAGAACCGTGTTTTTTTCGTGCTTATCTATTTAACCGGAATGTCGCGTCCTCTTTTTAAATATCCTCTCATCTTGTCAAGATCATGTTAAATTCCTTCCATTTCCAACCGGAGTGTTGTCGTATATGATCTCTATCATTCCGTGTGCTCATTCTTTCAACCAGAGTGTTTGCATGTGCTTCTTGTCCATTGCAACCTTTATTCTTATGTCTTTCAACCTACAAGGTTCTAGTATTGATCCTTGTTCCTCTTTTCTAACGGAGTGTTTTCAACTTCGTTCATCTCCGCTGTATTCTATTCGCGAAATGGTTTACCCTTTTCAAGGCTCTTTGGTCTCACTCGTTTGTCAAAGAAGCAACTTAGTTTACCTCTTCTCTTTCTCTTCCGTTTTTCCCTCCGGTGCCATTCTAGATCTCTGGACGAGATCCTCTCGTAGTGGTGGAGTGTTGTAACGCCCCGAGACCGATGTGCCAGGTGTCTTCCAGTTATTCGCTGTTGTTGCCTTGTCATTGCTTGCATTTCATGCATCCCATATCATGTCATCATGTGCATTGCATTTGCATACATGTTCATCTCATGCATCCGAGCATTTTCCCCGTTGTCCGTTTTGCAATCTGGCGCTCCTATGTCACCCGGTGTCCCCTTTTACCTCTTTTCATGTGTGGGTGTTAAACATTCTCGGATTGGACCGAGACTTGCCATGCGGACTTGGTTTACTACCGGTAGACCGCCTGTCAAGTTTCGTGTCATTTGGACTTCGTTTGAGACTCCAATGGTTAACCGAGGGACCGAAAAGGCCTCGTGTGTGTTGCAGCCCAACACACACCCTTCCAAAGTGGCCCAAAACCCACCTAAACCACCTCCATCACCTCGGTCGTATGATCACGATCGCGTGGCTGAAAACCACACCTCATTTGGAGCTTCCTAGCTCCCTCTACATCTATAAATAGACCCCTCCATTTCATTTTTGGGTCTTTTTCCCCAAAACCCTAGATCTCTCCTCTCTGCGCCGCCGGACGAAAATCGGCCGGCCGGACACGTCCGACCCGCTCACCCCGGCCAACCATCGCCCGCCACATGTCACGCTGCCGTTCCTCCGCCGCCGCGGCCCGCGAGGCCCACAGCCGGCCCGCCCGCGCACGCGCCTGGCCCGAGCCGCGCCCCGCGTGCCGTCCGACCCCGCCGCCACAGCGCGCTTCGCCGCCGCCGCCTTCACCGACCTCCCGCCGGCGACGAGCTCCGCCGGAGCCGCTCCCGCCTTTTCGCCGGAGCGCCGCAGCCATGCCCTCGCCGCGCCGCCGCCTGTGCCATCCGGAGCCGCCCTGCCTCGCCTCCATCCGGTCTGGGCCGGCGCCGCCCAGATCCGGTGACCTCGACGCCGGATCCGGCGAGCTCCTCCTCTGCCCGGAGCTCCCGCCGCCGCCCCTGCCTTCTCCGGCGCGGATCCGCCGCCGCCTCGGTTCGTGCGCTGCCCAAACCCTAGATCTGGAGGTGGTACTTTTCGTCTAAGTCCTCAGTTTGCATTAATTTTTGGGCATTTCTTCATGTCATAACTCATCACCCGTTGCTCTGATTCGTGCGTGTAGCATATCAAAATGTTCGTCTCGACGAGTACATCATTTCATCTAATTGCATCATTTTCATTTGAGCTCATCTTGATGCCCCAAATGCTGTTGGAAGAAGGCTATGTGATGTAATTGTCAGATCTGTTTCAGCAAATAGATATTTGTCATTTTTGCCATGATTAATGTGTGCATGATATGCTCCTGAGCTCTACATGATTTTTGTTATATGCCATGCCATCTTTACAGAGGTGCTTACCATGTATTTTTGTGATATGTGTGGTGACTAACACAAGCCTGCAAAGTAGTGTAATCGGTAATGCTGATTTCAGGGGCTTAGAATTTCACTAAGTCCTTGTCCTGATTTTGTCGTTATGCCATATGTTCATGTTGTTTCCTAGTGATCCGTGCCTCTTTTGATGATGATCAGTAATTATGATTTGTTAACATTGTGGTGCTCTATCCATCCATGTCTTTGTTTGCATTTATGGAGCACACTAGCTTGAGTCAATCCAGCTCTACTTTTGCTATATCATGAATCCTGGCAGATTGTTGACTTGTTAGCGATTTTGTTGAGGATGTTGCTATTGATCCGTGCATGCTATGTTGTTGTTCTTGCCATGTCTAGCTTCTATGCCATGTATTATTGATGTGTGTATGCTTAGTTTGTCATGCCATGCTCTGTAGTGAGTGCATCGAGCTCGTAAACATGCCTACTCGTTAACTGATATGCATGCTCCAGTTTTTCACTAAGTCTAAATCTGTTTATGTTTTTGCCATGTTCACATGCTTGCAATTGTATTTTTTGATCCATTTTGGCTCAAGGTCACTAAGGGACTTTTGTTAAGTGCTTTGAGTAGCTTCATGCCATGCCTTGATTTGCCATGATATGTTCATGTAGCATGTAGTTTGCATGCTCTAAAGTGTGCTTCCTGATGATAAATTCCAGACTTGTGTTAATTTCACTAAGTCTGAAACCTGTTATCATTTGCAATTTTGCCGTAGCTCAATGTTCATCTTTTGTCGAGAATATTGATTGGATCCCTTCCATGTATTGTGTTGCCATGTTTGAGTGCTTTAGCATATCTAACTTGTTGCATTTAGATGGCTACTTGCTGATTATCGCAGACCGGTGCCATATTTGTTTTGCTTGCCATTTCCAAACCGTGCATCCGATTCCGGTGATCTTTATATCGATTTCAACCGAAATCAACTCATCTTTCCAGTGGCACTCTTGGATTTCCATGTGGAGGCCAGGTTCAATCATTCCTTTCCAAATCATACATATGCATCACATACCGCATCCCGCATATCATACCATGTTCGTGTGTTGGTTGTTTACTATGTCGTGTGCTTCTTTCCGGTGTTGCTTCTTCGGATTGGTTCCGACAACGTCGCGTTTGTGAGGATCCGTCCATCTACGTCCGTGTGTCTTCTTCGTGGACTTGTTCTTCTTCCTTGAGGGATTTCAGGCAAGATGACCATACCCTTGAAATCACTTCTATCTTTGCTTGCTAGTTGCTCGCTCTTTTGCTATGCCTATGCTGCGATACCTACCACTTGCTTATAATGCCTCCCATATTGTTAAACCAAGCCTCTAACCCACCTTGTCCTAGCAAACCGTTGTTTGGCTATGTCACTGCTTTGCTCAGCCCCTCTTATAGCGTTGTTAGTTGCAGGTGAAGATTGGAGTTTGTTCCATGTTGGAACATGGATATTTTGTTGGGATATCACAATATATCTTATTTAATTAATGCATCTATATACTTGGTAAAGGGTGGAAGGCTCGGCCTTATGCCTGGTGTTTTGTTCCACTCTTGCCGCCCTAGTTTCCGTCATATCGGTGTTATGTTCCCGGATTTTGCGTTCCTTACGCGGTTGGGTTATAATGGGAACCCCCTGACAGTCCGCCTTGAATAAAACTCCTCCAGCAATGCCCAACATTGGTTTTACCATTCGCCACCTAGCCTCCTTTTCCCTTGGGTTCCGTGGACTCAAGGGTCATCTTTATTTAACCCCCCCTAGGCCAGTGCTCCTCTGAGTGTTGGTCCGACCGAGTAGACTGCGGGGCCAACTCGGGGCAACCTGAGGGTTGGTTTTACTCGTAGGATGTCTCATCTGAGTGTGCCCTGAGAACGAGATATGTGCAGCTCCTATCGGGATTTGTCGGCACATTCGGGCGGTGTTGCTGGACTTGTTTTACCATTGTCGAGGATGTCTTGTAACCTGGATGCCGAGTCCGATCGGAATGTCTTGGGAGAAGGAATATCCTTCGTTGACCGTGAGAGCTTGTGATGGGCTAAGTTGGGACACCCCTGCAGGGATTTGAACCTTCAAAAGCCGTGCCCACGGTTATGGGCAGATGGGAATTTGTTAATGTCCGGTTGTAGAAAACCTGCAGTTGACCTTAATTTAAATTACATCAACCGTGTGTGTAACCGTGATGGTCTCTTTCCGGAGGAGTCCGGGAAGTGAACACGATGTTGGAGTTATGTTTGACGTAGGTTATTCTAGGATCACTTCTTGATCATAGTTGTTCGACCCTGCTTTTGCCTTCTCTTCTCGCTCTCATTTGCGTATGTTTAGCCACCATATATGCTAGTCGCTTGCTGCAACTCCACCTCATACTTTTTACCATTCCTATAAGCTTAAATAGTCTTGATCGCGAGGGTGTGAGATTGCTGAGTCCCCGTGACTCACAGATACTTCCAAAACCAGCTTGCAGGTGCCGTTGAACCATGCAGATGACGCAACCAAGCTCAAGGAGGAGCTCGATGAAGATCTTGTCCATTGTGTTGTTTCGTTTTCAGTCGATCAGTAGTGGAGCCCAGTCGGGACGATCGGGGATCTGTTTAGCTTTTGGGGTAGTCTTCTTTTATTTTTGGTTCCGTAGTCGGACCTTGATTGTATCTGGATGATGTAATGCTGTATTCATGTAATTGTGTGAAGTGGTGATTGTAAGCCATCTATGTATCTTTCCCCCTTATGTATTACATGGGTTATGTGAAGATTAGCTCACTTGCGACATTGCTTTCAATGCGGTTATGCCTCTAAGTCGTGCTTCGACACGTGGGAGATATAGCCGCATCGAGGGCGTTACACTCGACCTCAGTCGTCGCTCCTACACGTATTATGACACTACGATCTGTATATATCAATTATTCTTTCCGAATACATAGAGAATCACTACATACCTTGCTGGTCCTCTAGCTGCTTCCTTGCCTGGTCGAGCTCTTCTTCGGCCCACTCCAGTTTCTGCTTTAGTCTGGAGACTTCGGCAGTGTGAGAGGTCACAGCCAGCAGCGACACCTGCTTATTCAAATTAGACATAGTTTGGTTAGCTTCCTGCGAAATTTAATTGATCGTCTGCCCGGCTTTTCTTTCCGAACACCGGACAGTGTCTCAGGGGCTACTGTCTATATTGGGATTTTCTCGGTTAAACACCGCTTACCTCAAAACCTATCAGCAAGCCGCTGCAGGCTTCGGTCAGTCCTCTCTTGACGGACGGAACCTTCTCAATCACCGTACCCATAAGGATACGGTGTTCTTCCACAATGGAAGCTTCTCGTAGCGCTTCCAATAGATTATCCGGCGCCTCTGGTTGGACAGAGGTCGCCGGCGGGACGGGCACGCCTCCTTCCCTTGAAGGAGGCTGCTTGTCAGATTTCGGGGCCGTGTGGGTCTCCAGATCCGTGCTCAGAGGGGGGCCGAATTGAGCACGACCCCCATCGTCAGTCTCCATGGGGGCCTGTTCCCCCATGTGTCCGGCGGCCGAGGTTTCGCCCTCCGGGGCCGCCTTGACGGCCTCCCGAACCTCTCCCTAGACTAGGAATGTCCTTTCGTATAGCACCTCGTCGTCTCCCTTGGCCTTGGGAGAGTAAGCGGCCGACGGTGTCTCGCTGGCCATCTCCTTTGAGCCCAACAAGCCTCTTGATGAGGATCGCTGGGAGCTGTCGTGGGCCAGACTGCAATGACATGATTAAACCATATAAAATACCATAAGGTGGAAAGCCCAGATAAATGGACGTGTATGGGTTCTTAGCACTCACGATGCGGCCAGGGGCTTGTTCCGGGGGCGTCGCGCCGGACTGCTGTCGACGTCCCACGCGGAGGTGCGAACGGGAGGGCCTTTCCCCTTCTTTGGCGCCTCCGCCTCCAGAATTGTGGAGGCCACCCTCTTCATCCTCCCCCCATCAGGGGAGAATCACTCTCCTCATCCTCCTCATCGTCGTTGTCTTCGGTGGCGGAGGAGCGGGTCTTGTCTTCGGACGTCGCGTCCGAAGCGCCCTTGCGGCGGGGGCCACTCCGGACCCCCTTGGCCTTCCATTTGGCCTTCTTCTCTGGCGCCTTATAAGGCATCGACACCAGCATCTTCTCTAGACGCGGGATGACTGGTTCTTCAGCCAGCGGAGCCGGACACTGGATCTGCTTCACCCTCTCCATCCATGCCCGAAGAAGCAATTATAATAAAAACTCAGATATCATCCTTGAAACAAGAAAGTAGAGGATGCGTTAAAAATAACATACCTCGTTGGCGAGGTGGTTAATGTCGTGCCCGCGGTTCGAGTCTGTGGCCGGTGGTGTCTCGTTGCCCTCGAAGAGCAACTTCCAGGCGTCTTCGTGAGTGGTTTCGAAGAGCCTCTTCAGGGTATGGTGCTTCTTCGGATTGAACTCCCATAAAGGGCAACTTCGGCTTTGGCACGGGAGAATCCGGCGAACTAGCATCACCTGGGTTACACCAACGAGCTTGATATCTTTGTCCACCATGCTTTGAACGTGCGTCTGCAGCGCAATCAGCTCATCTGGTGAACACCAGTTCGGGTTCTTCTCAACCTAGGAGATGAGTCGCGTGGGAGCGCCAGAGTTGAATTCGGCAGCTGCGGCCCAGGCGGCGCCGCGGGGTTCTATGATGTAGAACCACTGCTTCTGACATCCCTTAACAGTCTCCACAAAAGTGCCTTTTGGCCAAGAGACGTTGGTCAGCTTCCTCACCATGGCGCCTCCGCACTCCGCGTGCTGGCCATCCACCACCTTCGGCTTCATGTTGAAGACCTTGAGCCACAGCCCGAAGTGGGGTTGGATGCGGAGGAAGGCCTCGCACACGATGATGAACATCGAGATGTTGAGTAAAGAGTTTGGGGATAGATCATGGAATTCTTTCCCATAGTAGTACATCAGCCCACGGACAAAAGGGTGGAGTGGAAACCCTAGCCCGCGGAGGAAATGAGGGATGAATACCACCCTCTCGTCGGGCTTCAGTGTGGGGACAACTTGCCCCTGGGCTGGAAGACGGTGGGCGATTTCCTTCACCAGATACCCGGCCGCCCGAAGCTCGGTAATGTCCTTCTCCTTGACAGTGGAGGCCATCCACTTGCCTTGGCCTCCGAATCCGGACATATTCGAGTGCTTGCTCGAGTGGGAAAAAAGAAGAGAACTTGGGCGCTAGAGCTCAAGGGTGGAAGGGCAGAGGAAGAGAGAAGGCGTGGGAGAAGAAGGGGGAATCCTTATCCCCTTATAAAGGTAGTGAATATCGAACGCCTCCCCACTCGCCCCAAAACTCGCCTATTCCCAAGGACTGTGTAAACGGCACGGTTGGGTTACCCACGCCTGTGTTGATGAGAATCCCGCAATAAGCGGACATGATCTCTGCTTTGACAAGACGTGCCAATGGAAACCACATCTCGAAGCGTGGAACGGCAGACAAAAACGGTTCAATATAGTGACCGAACAAACGTGATGTCATCTTGCAAAAGGTTGTCAGCAGATGGGACTCGTGAGATATTATATTCCTTGTTGTCGTGTGGGGTACTTGTGTTGCCGATCCGGACACCTTCGTTTTATCCGAAGACTATGTTGGAGTATTCAGGAATTGGAACCCGCCTTGCAATGTCGAAGACAATCTGCGCGATAGACACATCATCATTGAAGCCTGGTTCAGGGGCTACTGAGGGAGTCCTAGACTAAGGGGTCCCCGGGTGTCCGATCTATTGGATGTGGGCCGGACTAATGGGTTGTGAAGATACGAAGACCGAAGACTCTACCAGTGTCCGGATGGGACTCTCCTTGGCGTGGAAGGCAAGCTCGGCGATTAACTATGAAGATTCCTTTCTCTGTAACCGACCATGTGTAACCCTAGATCCCTCCTGTGTCTATATAATCCGGAGGGCTAGGTCTGTAGATACCCCCCGAATAATCATAGCCAGGTTAGACTTTTAGGGTTTAGCCATTACGATCTCGTGGTAGATCAACTCTTGTAATACTCATATTCATCAAGATCAATCAAGCATAAAGTAGGGTATTACCTCCATGGTTAGGTCCCATATAAGAAATGGGAATGAATTTTTCGGGGTTCATTTGGCCTTTTTTATACATTAACTGGGTTTTCTAGGCATTTTATGTGCATAATTTAAATTTCAAATGCAAGAACATGCTCCAATGCACTAAAGTTGGTTGAAAAATCACATGTGTGTCCTTGGGTGAATTTCCAGGTCCCATGCAAGAGATGGGAATGAATTTCAAACACCAGGGCACTGTTGATTGCCGGAAAAACGTTGTGATACCTGGTTTTTAAATTCTAGTAAATCCAAAACTCGTCTGAAATTCATGAAACTTGGCATGCTATCATGGAGCGGCATCAACATGCCGTGGTGAAAATTTTGTCCAATTTGGGGCAGGTTTGGGTATAAGCTTCTCACAAACCAGAGCTTCTCACAATAAGCATGATGGTTTCGATAGGGAGCATACCACCTTTGGGGATGGGACGATATCCGTTGCCTATTATTGCTTTCAAAAAGTTTCTAGTGTCAACATAGAGCAACAGGAGTGTTGTGTTCAATCTTGGAATTTTTCGGGGTTCGATTGGCCTTTTTTATATATTAACTGTGTTTTCTAGGCATTTTATGTGCATAATTCAAATTTGAACTACAAGCACATGCTCCAATGCACCAAAGTTGGTTGAAAAATCACATGTGTGTCCTTGGGTGACTTTCTAGGTCCCATGCAAGAGATGGGAATGAAATTCAAACACCATGGCACTGTTGATTGCCGGCAAATCGTTGAGACGCCTGGTTTTTAAATTCTAGTAAATCCGAAACTCATCTGAAATTCATGAAACTTGGCATGCTGCCATGGAGCGGCATCAACATGCCGTCGTGAAAATTTTGTCCCATTTGGGACAGGTGGTATAAGCTTCTCACAAACCAAAGCTTCTCACAACAAGCATGATGGTTTCGATAGGGAACGCACCACCTTTGTTGATGGGATGATATCCATTGCCTCTTATTGCTTTCAAAAAACTTCTAGTGTCAACATAGAACAATAGGAGTGTTGTGTTCAATCTTGGAATTTTTCGGAGTTCGTTTGGCCTTTTTTATACATTAACTAGGTTTTCTAGGCATTTTATGTGCATAATTCAAATTTGAACTACAAGCACATGCTCCAATGCACTAAAGTTGGTTGAAAAATCTAATCTATGTCATTGGGTGAATTTCTAGGTACCATGCAAGAGATGGGAATGAAATTCAAACACCAGGGCACTGTTGATTGCCAGCAAAACATTGAGATGCCTCGTTTTTGAATTCTAGTAAATCCAAAATGTCGGATCTCGGGTTCCAGCAAAACCCTCAAGGTTCGAACACTAGGGTGCGCGCGAAGAACTCCCCCTACCGATCCACGTCCTAGCTTCGCTAAGATCTCAAGGGCTAACTCGATGAACTCGCAACACAAAGGACACAAGATTTATACTGGTTTGGGGCACCGTTGTGGTGTAACACCCTACTCCAGTGTGGTGGCGGTGGATTGCCTCTTGGGCTAAGGATGAATAGTACAAGGGGAAGAAAAGCCTCCTGAGGCGAGGCGTTCTTGTGCTTGGTGAACTTGTGGTTGTTCGGATCTCCTCCCCTAGCCATGGTGGTGGCTAGTCCTATTTATAGAGGCCCTGGTCCTCTCCCCAAATATTGAGCAGGAAGGGAGCCAACAACGGCCAAATTTAAAGGGGACAGCTAGTACAGCTTATCCAGACAAAAGCAGTCTTCTCCTGCAAAAGGCTCTAGTGGTGACGCCGCCTTGGGCTCCATGGCGACCTCCGTCTTGCCGTCCTGCTGGTCATGGTCTTGTTGCACCGATATGGAAAACTTTTCTTGACGCCTTGGTACTCCGCGCCTGCGCTTGCTTCCTTAGCACCAAAGAGGAAACAAGGACACTGTGCACGCTGGCGCCCGCCTGATCTTGATCGTCATGGCTCACGTCATTGAAACCTCACGAGGTTTGCCTTGCCTTGAACTTTCCGCCCCTCGCGAGCCAGCCTGGTGAGGGCGCTCCCGAGGAGATCTTGTGTCGTCCGCCTCGCAAGGCTTAGCCCCTCGTGAGGGTGTTGAGTGCTTGTTGGTGAAGATGGGCTGTTTGGGGCCGCTCGCAGAGCCACGCCGTGGGCCGTAGGCAGACAAGTCTGGGGACCCCCGTTCCCAGAACGCCGACAGTAGCCCCCGGGCCCAAGGCGCACTCGGGCTTGGCTTCAAGGTGATGCGAAAGGTCAAGTGCGGAGCGCCGCAGGCCCCAATAGCCTGCGGCCTTGGTCGACGCATGGCGGTTGATTGGACGTGGGCGTCTCCGCTTCCCCACGCTGCCTTGGCAACTACCCGACTTGACAAGTCCCTGCGACATGCAAGGAAAAACCATCATTACCTATGATCATTGGGGGCACTGGTTGGCCTTCTCTTGCTATAAATGGGAGGGGGCGGAGCCCCCATCACCCATCTCTTCCCATTCCGCTTGCTTCCCCCCTTTGCTCCATTGCCGACACCAATGGCGCCCATCCGAAGGTTTTCCGCGACAGAGAAAGGAAAGACTCCCCACGATGGGCTGGTACCTCTCCCGTGGAAGAAGAGGCTGGCCCACCGCCGCGCGCGGCGATGATGTAGGTGGTGACGAGGCCTTGGTGCGAGCAACCTCCTCCCCGGTATCCATTTCCCCTATACGCCCAAGCCGGGGGCTCAGGAGGGAGAGGCGACGAGCGTCGGTGTGCGCGTCGTGGCCATGGTCGCCGTGCCGCGGTGGCGCGCGTTGCCACCCCTGGAGTCCACGCCATGGACTCCTCGCGCGGGCTCGTGCTGTGGGTGGCGATGCCCCCGAGCACTCGGATCCGCGTCCCTTCCTTCTTCTTAGCCGAGATGCCACTGAGGTGGCCCCTCGAGCTTTGGCTGCAGCACGCCGACTTGACACGCCGGCGACTGGAGCGGAGGTTGAGGCCGCCTCCTCGGGGAAGAACTTTATGACCCGTGGCTGGGGTGAGGTCGCCCGAGTGTGTCGTGCGGAGGGCGCCCTCGCGATCAACTTCGTGTACGACGGTGCCTCCACGCTGTTCTTCAAGGTCTTTGACGCAGAAGGCTGCCGTCTGGAGTGTTGCCCCAGGTGGGGTCATCAGGCTGGCGCCACGGCTGGGGCAGGGTCTGCTGCCCGCGTCGCCAGTGGCTCCTCGGGAATCAGCGGCGACACTTGGGAGTCCAGCAATTCTCCCGAGCTGTAAGAGACCCAGGAGACGAGCGATGACAGCTACGTGCCCCCAAGCTCCCGCTGAGCCCGGAGCAGGGCTGCAGCGTCAAACCGCGGCCGCTGCTAATCTGGATGAGGTTGGCGCCGGCCTCTGGTGGCCCACTATTGATGATGGCGTCATCCACAGTGGCACATGTAGTTAGGATTCCCTAAGTTCTTGCCTTTTGTTTCCTGCAAGGAATCAAGAAATGCCCCATGGGGGTGTGGGTTTTGTAATGCCTCTTATCAATATTGTCCTTATTATGAACTTGCGCGAGTGCGAGTCCTACTTCAGCTCGGTCTCCCTTTCTGACCTCGCAACGACTTGGTGCTCTACGCTGACAGGTCCCGGTCCCCAGGTAGGTTACAGTCGTCGCTGGTATGCCAGGTCGCGTGCCATGGTCAAGGCCAGGAGGTGAGCGGCCCGAGGTCCAGTAAGAGTTCCTGAGGCGCGATGCTCAGGAGGTCCCTGTCGGTGTCAAAACCGGCGGATCTCGGGTAGGGGGTCGCGAACTGTGCGTCTAGGCTGGATGGTAACAGGAGGCAAGGGACACAATGTTTTACCCAAGTTCGGGCCCTCTTGATGGAGGTAAAACCCTACGTCCTGCTCGATTAATATTGAAGATATGTGTAGTACAAGAGTAGATCTACCACGAGATCAGAGAGGCTAAACCCTAGAAGCTAGCCTATGGTATGATTGTATGTTGTGATTGTTGTCCTACGGACTAAAACCCTTCGGTTTATATAGACACCAGAGAGGGTTAGGGTTACACAAGGTCGGTTACAAAGGAGGAGATATCCATATACGTATTGCCTAGCTTGCCTTCCACGCCAAGTAGAGTCCCATCCGGACACGAGACGAAGTCTTCAATCTTGTATCTTCATAGTCTAACAGTCCGGCCAATGGAGATAGTCCAGCTATCCGGAGACCCCCTAATCCAGGACTCCCCTAGTAGCCCCCGAACCAGGCTTCAATGACGACGAGTCCGACATGCAGTATTATCTTTAGCATTGCAAGGCGGGTTCCTCTCCAAATTCCGTGTACCTGTCGAAATAATGTCCGATTCCTTGTGACGGTTTGTACTCCTTGGCTTCTACGCCCAATAATGGCCACTTTCCACGTGTCGAGCGAATGTGAAGAGCCAGGGTGTTTTCACATTTACCCCCTAGCTATGTAAATGAGCCGCCTATTTAAAAAGACGAGGATTCAGATCCAAATCACAGCATCCTCCCTTGCCAAGTCTTCATTAGAGCGTACCCGACAGAGATCCATTCCACCATGGCCAGTCGATGCAGCTCCTCCTCTCGCACCCCTAGTTCCAAGCCTAGAGATTGGGAGAGATGTTCCATCCCGCACAACATATTGGTGATGCTTCAGTCCAAGGGATTTCTTCCCCCAGCGTACCTGGTCCCGGTTCGAGCCGCGCTTGCCACCTACAATGGCGGAGAGCAAGCGGAGAGCCGTCCCAATCCCTCCAAGGGAGAGCGGGTATGCCTTGTCCCTTATTTGGTAAGAGGGTTGGGATTCCCAATTCATCCGTTTCTCCGGGGGCTTCTGGAGTTCTATGGCCTCCAGCTGCACAACCTTACGCCTACCTCCCTGCTGCATATCGCGGGATTCGTAGCCCTTTGCGAGTTATTTTTGGGCTGTGAGGCTCATTTCGCTCTGTGGAAGAAGCTGTTCTGCCTTGTGCCCCGTTCTAAGAAGGGATCAATATATCAAGTGGGCGGAGCCGAAGTGTGGCGTATTGCTGGGACCGGATACCTGTCCGGGACCCCGAAGAAGACGTCCAAAAACTGGCCTTCAGAATGGTTTTATATAGAAGATGTCCCCCTTCTGGACCCTATTCGGATCGGCCTTCCTGAGTTCGACAACGCCTCTTTGAAGAAGCGCCGGAGCTGGCATCCACGGAGTTCTCTGGAGTAAGACGACAGGGACATTCTTTATCTGATGAGCCGGATAAGTTCTTTAGCTCGATCCGGATTGACCATGATCGAGGTCATGGCTATATGCATTATGCGGGGGGTGCAGCCGCTCCAGTATAGAGGCCACCCCATGTAGGATTTCAACGGAGAGGATGGCGCCACCCGCCATGGCCGCAAAGGGCCGGGATCGGCTACTGATCTAATAAAGATCTTGTCCACTTTGTACAAGGGAGAAGAGGAGGAATTCCTTCGTGTCAACCCGCAGGGTGGATTCTCTATGTACAATCCTCCGAGCTGGGTAAGCGGAGACTTTTTCTCGCCCATCCGTTTCATATTCCCGTAGTTTAAATATTCATTCTAGCAATTTCATCACAGGAGCTGCGCTAGGAAGTAAAGGAGATAAATAGCCCTCCTCCACAGCCCGAGGACCCTGGACGGTCCCTTGACTCGGCCTCCCAGGAGGATCCAGACATATCCGGGGAGCTGATCGACGGGGTATTTTACCAAGGGAGTAATGACAATACCTTGGTGGCCATTACGACCGATTACCCTGGGCTAGTTCCAGCCTCACAGGTGACTAAGACCGAAGTCCCAGTACTTAAAAAGGGATCCATCCTTGTGCTCTTTTTTATTGCCGTATAACAGCCGTGTTTTGCAGGGGAGGTCCTCGGGGCAGAAGGCCGAGCCTGCGGCAACTAGCCAAGAAGGGGCCGCTAGGCCAGACAGGCTGAAAAGATCCGCAGTCTGGATTGAGCCACCGACACAGCGGTATGGCGCGCCGTCTTTATTGCAAGACATTATTTACAGAGGCATATTAACGCCCATGCCTTCTTTTCAGGAAAAAGAGCACTTGCCGGACTATACCCGGAGAGGCTACCAATCGCGCCTCCACAAGCCAGGCTCCAAGGCCGGACTCAGAGGTGGGAATGAGTACAAGGCATGCACCGGGTGCTCCTCCGACAGAGGATACAGATAGACTATCCACCACCCATTCCGAGGTGGAAAGTGCCATGAACCACAGGCATCGCCGGACTGTTCTTCGTGACGCTTGTTTCTCCCAAGAGGCATTGGATACCCTCAACTCGGGAGACGCGCACCTCCGTGCCACTCAAAATGGTCTAGCCAGAGTCACGGAGCAGTATGTAAAAGACATACGGGTGAGAAAATTTGATGATTATATATATCAGTAGCCCTTGAGACTTGAAATAGTTAGGATAACTGATTTAAGGATCATTTGTTATGTAGGTTCTTACAGAAAAGAATACTCAACTGTCCCAGGAGCTAGAAGAGTGCAAAGCCCAACTTCAGGACACACTGGCCGCAGCAGGGGAGCCCAAAGAGATCCCCTCTGGTAACATATCCGTCAAATGATAAGTATCATATTATAGTGCGGCTTTATATGCAGATCTGACGATAAAATTGCAGATGACGCTAGAGTGAATCCGGATAAGCAACATCTCATACGCTAGCTGAAGGCCGGTGAGAGCGTGCTTACAAGGGTGAGGCAGGAGAAGAATGATCTCCAAGATGCCAACACCAAGCTGGGCATGGAACTAAAAGATGTTCGTGCCCAACTGTCAGACTCTGTTAAGGAGAATCGGCGGCTTCGACGCGGCATATTTAGTAAGTGCTTGAACGAACTTTGAAAAAGAGTTCGGCGAGGAAGCTGGCTGACAGAGTTATGTGTGTAGGTATGTTAACAGGTCATCCTACCGAGGAGATGCCAAGTTCGACAGGTGATCTTCTTCCCGAGCTCGCACAGTTGCATGAACGAGTGATGCAAGGTGTTGCCCAGGCCTTCTGGCCGTCCGTCTCCATACCCGAAGGCCTTGGAGAGCTTGCAGAAAAGCTGAACGAAGCACGGCGGCGCTTCCGATTATGGAAGATATCGGCCTGCCGTCAGGGTGCCAGGGAAGCTTGGGCAATGGTGAAGACACGGTACACGAAGGCTGACCCGAACCACATGGCCGAAGTCGGACCTGTGGGGCCTGATGGCAAGGAGATCCCTGTGAATTTAGTGTACGGCCAAGTAGAATTGGCCGCAAAGTATTCCCAACAGGACTGTATACTAGACAGCCTATTGGATGGCATTGAAGAGGAATTCGACCAGTCAGATTGACTATGTAATTTTAAAGTGACATATATGATGCCTTCTAGCCGGATTGTAGATCGTTTGTCATGGCGGACCTTTTCGCTTCAACCTCGGGACCCGACAGTCCAGAGTGTATCCGAATACCCTCTCGGTTATATAAGAACCGGGGCATGCGTGGAGACCAGGCGTAGGGGTCATTAGTGCTTTATCAGACAAGTGCCCAACTAGTTATGTTATATTACATGGGTAGTAAGAAACATCTTCTAGAGAGAATAGTTCCGTTAAGGGTTCCTTTCCCTAGGTAGGCATGCCCTAAAGTGCATGTCTGGACTGCGACAAGAAGCGCAGTGAAAACGTCTGGGGGCAGATATGGATAATAAATAAAAGTCATCTTTTGTTCACTGACCGAATATTCTCTTAAGAACGCTAGCTTTCGGCTTCACCCAGTCTGAGGTACACATCCGGCTGACCCGGCGGTAACAATCGCATAGGTGCTCCCCTTATGCCCTAGCCGAATTAATGGGAACGTAGGGCATAAATACAAGAGACAGGCAACCCAGCTTGGCCAAAACTTAAGTCATATCGATGCATATAATGGTGAAAAAGGTACATGTGGAAGTATAACACATGTGTTGGGCGTGGGGCCCAGGTAAATAATTTAAGCTTCTGTGAGAGAAGCCCCCAGGTATGAAGGGTGCGGCTAGTGCATCTGTGATGTATGAGTGAGGCACAAGGTGACCCTTGAAGGCCTAGGGAAATAAAAAGAAAGAAAGGGAAACAAGACAGATGATGCATATGCAGAAAATGGATGAAGGGAGGGGACTAACATAAAGTCCGGAGCTAGGCGTAGAATCTTCGGAGCCTGGCTGCGTTCCATGGGTTCGGCTCGAGTCGACTGGTCGATGCATCCCGCAGTCGGTAGGCTCCACCGGTCAGAACTTGGTCGATAATGAAGGGACCTTCCCATTTGGGCTCGAGCTTGTTCTTTTTCTTATCCGACAGCCGTAGAACTAGTTCGCCAATGTTATAAGTTTTGGCCCGTACTTCTCTGCTTTGGTATCTGCGAGCATGTTGCTGGTAAAAAAAGGAACGGGCTTTGGCTACGTCGCGCTCTTCCTCCAATGTGTCCAGACCATCCTGCCGATCGAGCTCGGCTTCTCTTTCTTCATACATGCGCACTCGAGGTGAGTCATGTATTATGTCACAGGGCAGGACTGCCTCTGCGACGTACAACATAAAAATGGTTTATATCCGGAACTACGATTTGGCGTGGTCCGCAGTCCCCAGAGTACGGAGTCGACTCCTCTACCCAGTGCATATCGGACTCCGTTAAGGAGCGCACTAATCGGGGTTTAATGCCGCTCATTATAAGACCATTTGCTAGTTCGACTTGACCGTTGGTTTCTGGGTGATAGACTGAAGCGTAATCGAGCTTGATGCCCATTTTGCTGCACCAGAGTTTTACCTCGTCGACTGTGAAGTTCGTGCCGTTATCAGTGATGATGCTGTGGGGGACGCCATAACGGTGTACAACCCCGGATATGAAATCTATCACTGGTCCGGATTTGACTGTTTTTACCGGTTTAGCCTCTATCCATTTGGTGAATTTATCCACCATGACTAATAAGTATTTTTTCTTGTGGGTTCCCCCTTTAAGGGGTCCGACCATGTCAAGCCCCCAGACCGCGAAGGGCCATGTAATGGGGATCGTTTGGAGGGCGGTGGGTGGCATGTGGCTTTGATTTGCAAAGAGCTGGCAACCGGTGCAACGTTGGACCAAGTCCTGTGCATCTGCTCGGACCGTTGTCTAATAAAATCATATGCGGAAGGCCTTGCTTACAAGAGCCCGGGCTGCGGCGTGATGACCGTCGAGTCCGGCATGAATTTCTGCCAAAAGATTCAGCCCTTCCTCTTCGGAGATGCACCTTTGAAGGACTCCGGTAGCGCTTTTTTGTATAGTTCTCCCTCGTGGACCCTGTAGGCTTTGGATCACCACACTATGCAGTGTGCCTCATTTTCGTCCTCCAGAAGTTCCTGTCTAATTAGGTAGGCCAGGAATGGTTCTGTCCACGGGGCAATAATGGCCATTATTTCGTGGGCTGATTGTGTTATTTCGGTGGCGGAGCCTCCGATTGTGTCAGAGAGTTTGTTATTGGGTATTTTGGCCGGGTCCGGACTGTTGTTACCGGTGTCCCCTTCCCATGCTACGGATGGCTTGAAAAGCCTTTCCAGAAAAATGTTGGGAGGGACCGCGTCGCATTTTGCGCCAATGCGGGCAAGGATATCCACCGCCTGATTGTTTTCCCGAGCCACATGGTGAAATTCGAGCCCCTCGAACCGAGCTGACATTTTTAGGACGACATTGCGATAAGTGGCCATTTTTGGATCCTTGGCATCAAAGTCTCCATTTATTTGGGATATCGCGAGGTTTGAATCCCTGCGCACCTCTAGGCGTTGAATGCCCATGGATACTGCCATCCGGAGACCATGTAGAAGGGCCTCATATTCGGCTGCATTGTTGGAGTCCGTATACATTATCTGTAGTACGTATTGAACGGTGTCTCCTGTTGGGGGCATCAAAATGATGCCAGCCCCCAGACCAGCCAACATTTTGGAGCCGTCGAAGTGCATGATCCAGTTTGAATATGTGCCGTACTCTTTAGGGAGTTCGGCTTTCGTCCATTCAGCGACGAAGTCAGCCAAAACTTGCGATTTAATAGCTCGCCGTGGCTTGTAAGTTATGTCGAATGGGAGGAGCTCAATGGCCCATTTGGCAATCCGGCCCTTCGTGTCACGGTTGTTTATAATATTGTTAAGTGGTACTTCCGAGGCTACAGTTATCGAACACTCTTGAAAGTAGTGTCGCAGCTTCCGGGATGCCATAAATACCGCGTACGCTATCTTTTGATAATGCGGGTACCGTGATTTGCATGAAGTGAGGATAGTGCACACGTAGTAAACCGGCTTTTGAAGGGGAAATTTGTGTCCGTCCACTTCTCGCTCGATGACAAGCACTGCGCTTACTGCTTGATGAGTTGCCGCAATGTATAATAACATTGGTTCACCAATGTTTGGCACGGCCAGGACTGGGTTTGTTGCCAATATGGCTTTTATTTCGTTGAGTCCGGCCGTGGCGGCGTCTGTCCACTCGAAGTGTTCGGTGCGCCGGAGGAGGCGATAAAGGGGTAATGCCTTTTCTCCCAAGCGGGAGATAAAGCGGCTTAGAGCTGCCACGCATCCAGTTAATTTTTGTATTTGTTTGAGGTCTGTTGGGGTAGCGAACTGTGACAATGCTCGGATTTTGGCCGGATTAGCTTCAATACCTCTACCGGAGACAATGAATCCCAGGATCTTTCCTGCTGGTACGCCGAAAATGCATTTTTCTGGGTTGAGCTTGCTGTCATATGTTTGGAGGTTGTCGAATGTGAGCCTCAAGTCGTCTACTAGAGTTTCGACATGCTTGGTTTTAACGACCACGTCATCTACGTATGCCTCCACTGTTTTGTCGATCTGGTTTGCCTGGCATGTCTGAATCATGCACTGATATGTTGCACCGGCGTTTTTTAGCCGGAAGGGCATTGTCTTGAAGCAGAATGGGCCGTATGGTGTGATGAATGCCGTTGCGGCTTGGTCTGGCTCTGCCATTTTGATTTGATGGTAGCCGGAGTATGCGTCGAGGAAACACAATGAATCGTGTCCTGCGGTAGCATCGATGATTTGATTGATGCGGGGGAGGGGGAAGGGATCCTTTGGGCAGGCCTTGTTAAGGTCCTTAAAATCGACGCACAAGTGCCAGGATTTGTCCTTCTTTGGTACCATCACCAGGTTTGCTAGCCAGTCCGGATGTTTTATGTCTCTGATGAATCCGGCCTCCAATAGCTTGGCTAGTTCCTCTCCCATGGCTTGTCTTTTAGGCTCGGAGAAACGTCGAAGAGCCTGCTTGACTGGCTTGAATCCTTTTAGGATATTTAGGCTATGTTCAGCCAGCCTGCGTGGGATTCCTGGCATGTCTGAAGGGTGCCAGGCAAAAATGTCCCAGTTCTCGCGTAGGAACTCTCGCAGTGCGGCGTCGACATCAGGGTTCAATTGTGCCTCGATGGAAGTTGTTTTTGTAGGTTCCGTTGGATGGACTTGGAATTTGACTATTTTGTCCGCCGGCTTAAAGGAGGTGGACTTGGATCTTTTATAGAGTACCACGTCGTCCCTGTTCACCGTGGAGCGCAGCGTAGTTAGTTCTTCGGCCGCTAGGGCTTCGGATAGTGCCTCAAGGGCCAGTGCAGCTGTCTTATTTTCGGCGCGGAGTGCTATGTCCGGATCACTAACAAGAGTGATGATTGCGTTGGGCCCGGGCATTTTGATCTTCATGTACCCGTAATGGGGTATGGCTTGGAATATTGTAAACGCCTCCCGCCCTAATAGAGTGTGGTACCCGCTGCTGAACGGGGCCACTTGGAATGTAATTTCTTCGGACCTGTAATTATCCGGCGTGCCGAATACCACGTCTAGTGTGATTTTTCCAGCACAGCGTGCTTCCCGACTGGGGATGATTCCTCTAAAGGTTGTCCTGCTTTGCTTAATGCGGCTCCAGTCTATTTCCATCTTTTTGAAGAGTTTCCTCATAGATGAGGTTTAATCCACTGCCGCCGTCCATGAGTACCTTGGTGAGTCGAAAGCCGTCCACGATTGTACTGAGGACCAGTGCGGCTGGTACTCGGGCTGTTCGGAATTTAGGTTCGTCACTGGCATTGAAGGTAATAGCCGTGTCGCTCCAAGGATTTGTTTCTGCTATGTGGCAGATTTCGGACATGCTACGGAGTGTTCGCTTCTGTCTATTATTTGACGCGAATGTCTCAAAGACCGTTAAGACTGTATTGTTGTCCTCGGGGTGGTGCTCTGTGGTTTTTGGGAGGAGTAGATCCTCACCACTTTTGGCCACCTGCCGGAGTATCCAGCATGCTCTAAGGCTATGCGTTGGTATCGCATCCGCTGCACTATGAATTTTGCAGGGTCCGTTGAGCCATCCCTCCAGTACGGTTCCTTGCCCCGTAGAGGGCTTTTGCTCTTTGGTAGTTAACCCAGCTGTATTGTGATAATGCACCCTTTTATTTCAGACTGGGTTTGTATTCAGGGCCGGATTATCCCAAAGTTTTATTTCGGTTTTCCAGGCGCTTTCTATCGCACAGTACTTTCGTACCATGGACACCAAG